>NC_047130.1:19673124-19840624 GCF_009829125.3 Periophthalmus magnuspinnatus | reverse complement strand
TGGTAGTGGCAGTAGTGGTGGTAATAGTGGTAGTAGTAGTAGTGGTGTGATAGTACCATTAGTAATTATCGTAATAGCAGTAGTGTGATAGCAGTAGTAGCCGTAGTAAAAGCATTAACCGTAGTATCTTGACTACAACTTCTTTGCTATTTAAGCTACATACACAATATAAGTAGCTTTAAAGTTACAGTAAAATTAGCAGTATGTCTGAAATAAACATTTTTGTAAAGATAGTAGTCGTAGTATTAGTAATTGTAGTATTAGCAATAGCGCTTGTTCAAGTCGACAATAAAAAAAAAACAATTTTTAATTTTCATCATTTTGATAATTGTTGTTGTGAAAGCATCTGATCTGTCCTTGTCTCCTCAGCGTCTCCTCATCGTCTCCTCATCGTCTCCTCAGCGTCTCCTCAGCGTCTCCTCGCTCTAACTGCCTGCTCCTCTCGCTCCTGCCAAAATACCATAAGACAGGCTATAATATATATAATTATCCCCACTTACATTAGCCATTATGCCAGAGGAGCAGTGCTGGAGCTGTGACACACGACCTGTCAAGACTTCATTCACTCCATTAATAAGCGTCATTAGCGCCTACTTTGAATACCTCTTTTGCACACCGCACTCATTTCAACATGTCATAGATTTTAATTTGAAGGCAAAAATAGCTATGAGGATATTATGGACTCTCGCCAGGCTCGCCGTCTTTGTGGTTCGGTGATGGGGAGGAAGTTCGCTATGTGACCTTGGCTTTGCTCTTTATTAGAATTAGAGCCATTAAAGGTTTTTTTCTTCTTCTTTTTTTTCTTCTTTTTTAGTGCTTTCGGCCGAGTCCGTGCCACTGGAGGAACGCTATATGGAACCAGTCATGCTTCATAGAGCCCATTCACGCGTCCGTCAGAAAACCGCTCGCGCAATTGGACTCTTAAGTCTGCGAAAGCCATTACTTCTTTGACACGATTTGACGCTGAAACAATTGATCAGCATTGGGGCGACTTTAAATGTAATAGTGCGGGGCCTAAAGTGCGACGGGGGGAGGAGGGGGGGGGAACTGGGGGGGCAGAGGGGGTGGGGTCACTGAGGCGAGCGCCGGAGTGATGAATGACGACCAACAATGAAAAGATTTAAAGTAATTGTGTAGTATTGTGAAGGCAAAAGTAGGTTAGCGCCTATGTGCGACTACGAGTACGGCTTAGGAATCGCGCAGGAATGAAATGCTGCTGTATTTGCAGAGCTAGCGTTACCGTCTGCTATCTAGTACGTGTCCGAGTCGCACACACGCATTTTGAAAACCGCGAGCGCGAACAAGCGTATATTTTGATTTGAATTGTTAATTGCCATGGCGACGGTCCTCATTTTCCATCATTCTGAAACCCACGGATAATTAGTCACATTTAAAACAGCGGCTCAGTGGGGAGTGTTCGCTCTATGATCCGAAGGTTGAGGTTCGAATCCCGCTCCTGATGTAAAAAAAATTGACACCAGAGCAGTCAGATCCGTTGACACACAAGTTGACGGTTAGATCCTTCGACAAGAAATGGTTAGTTTTGCTTTTAATGTCTTAAAGATGTAAAAGTGCTAGGCTATACAAATGTGACCGTTTACCAAAACATAAATAAACTGATTCATTATTATATTAACAGTGGTCAGTTTACATTATGTGCTTGAAATAAGAATATTGAAAACCAGTTAAAAGAATTTGCAAAAGGCTCTGTGCAGAATTACGCCGCTAACCTCACTGTTAGCGTCACTACTTCCTGTGCAATTGTATATCTATGAGGGTTTTTTTTCGCCGATTTATGTTAAAATAAATTGATATTTCAAGATGAAGCAGTGGACTGGGAGCTGCAGACGGATGTCATGTTAAAAACTACACAAATAAAATAAATGCTTCACCAGAGGACACTTCTGTGATTAGAAAGGGAGATGTTTCTGTCTCAATGCTAATGCTAATGCTAATTTTGAAGGAGAATAAATAATAAAACAACACATATATATGTAAACATAATGGAGTAATCTTTATTTTTAATTATCGTATTGCTTTTTTTCATAGTTTGGCCAGGGGGGCGACTTATACTCAGGTGTGACCGTTAATATCTTACGTTAACAAACCAGACACATGTTCAGTTCTGTCTGGTCTTCATGTATCTGTATAAATATAAATGTGTTATGTTAGCGTGCTGTACTGCTTTTCACCTGTTGTTCTATTTTATTATTATTATTATTATAGTTGCCTTTAAAGATAAAATGTCTTGTTCTTGGTCTCGAATTTTGTAAATATAATAAATTTCCCCCAAAACTTATAGTCCAGTGCGACTTATATATGTTTTTTTCTTTTTAATTACACATTTTTTGCTGGTGCGACTTACACTCCGGCGCGACATTAAGTCTGGAAAATACGGTAATTTTAATTTTAATTTTAACAGGCAATTTATTTTATGTTTTCTAAATATAATAAAAGCAACTGTTAGCTTTGAGACACAGTAACCTAGCTAGCGTGCTACTGTGGACAGAGCCTATTTACGAATAAACCTAAACATCTAAACACAATCTATAAAAACCCTGTATATATTCTGAAGTCTTTTTGGATTATTTTTCGCTCTTTTCCCCCCTCTCTATTGTAAACACTCCACTCCTCCAGTGACTCCCTCCATCGCCCCAGTCCTTTCAACTGTCCTTTGTGCTGACCAAGTATATTTGTGTTCCCATCCGAACCATCTCTCCATCTCTATCTAAGTAACCCCAGGAGCGGGCCCATCTCAGTCTGGGGACACCCATCGGTAGCTGTCAGTTGCGGGGTGTTACGGAGGTAGAGGGAGGGTCCCGTGGGTGCTGCCGTGATAGATAGTCTCTTTGAAGATGCAGAGAACAGGTCTGTGGCGCTGCTGCTGCTTCAGGGGCTAATTAACCAATGAAAGGAGCCAGTCACCAGAGTCCACTGTCACGAAAAAAAAGAAGAAAAAACTGGTCTGCTTTCAGGAATCACTAAGAGAAAAAGAGATTAATTTGAACTCTGCAAAAATGATTGTCTGTGAATTACAATGACTTGACTTTGGAATATGTATATATCCTACACAGTCACAAATGAACTGTCCTACATGTGCAAAAATATGATTCTCTTTTGTGCATTTTATGTGGAGTAATTTAGATTTTAAGATGATCAATTTGAAATTTTAATGTTAATTCCACATAAAACTTACATGGAAAACAGTTTAGGCCTATATTTAAATTGGGTGAATGTTTGTTCTCCTCTGAAACCCCCACCCCACTGAGAAACACAATATATACACTCAAAAATATATATGAAATAGAACAAACAGGTGATATTGTTTTTATTTAATTATTTCACGTTGACCCACTTCATATAATACATTTTAAAGGTGCACTGTGTAACTTTCCGGGTTGTCTCAGAGGACTGGTAATGTCCAGTATGGATTTTGGGAATTCATTATATTACAGGATTTTTCGTTTTTTTTTAATTAAAAATAACATCTATTATCAGTGGTGGAATGTAACAAAGTAAAAGTAATAAAGTACTGTACTCAAGTCCAAATTTTAGGTTGTCTCTTCTTTACCCTAAATTTTAAAGAAGGTACTTTTTAGGCCCGAGCCCTGCAGGGCTTAGGGTCCATTGCTTTTGTCTCTTTGTCTTGCTAACATGTCATCGTCAACACAGCCATCGCCGTCATGTGATGTCAAAAAGATATATATATATATATTTTATGGAGGGCCGAAAATGTAGTTTTCTGAAATGTTACAAAATTTCACGCAAAATTCCATTTGATCGTCCCAATCAATAAAGTCAATGAGACCCATGTTGTTTTTTTGTGCCGTGTTGCCATGGATGCGCTAAATTGCCGAAGTTATCCTAATGGGAGTGATCCAAAACTGTTCCATTCATGAGAAAAATATTAGAATTATGGAATATAGAGAGATTTAGCACAATGACTCTTCATGCGATCAGGATCAAAAAAGTCAATTGAGCCCATGTCGTATCTTTCACTGGGTTGCCGTGGCGATGAGCAAAGGAGTCCATGTGAAAATGGGAAAATTTCAGCATAATACAACAACGTATTAACTTCATTAAAGAATGTGAATTTTCAATTTTGCACGGTGGTACCATGGCAATGCCTGGAAAAATCCATGTTATTCCATTTTAGTGCCTCAGCGCTTCCGATGTATGTCAACTTTGCTTAGTGACAGTACAGCCCAAAGCTGCAATACAACACAAGTGGTGCGTTAATGCCACCCTAAGGGAGTGCCCGGTTGGCAGAGTGCAAAGCGCAGGTCATTTGATGCCGCTTGCGGCTTTAATTATTTATTTACTTCTTTTTTTTATCTTTTCTGTTTCAATCTTTTACTTTTAATTGTATTTTTTATATTAGACATTTCATGGGCTTCAGACCTGAACTGCTTAATCGCTATGACAACAGAGGAAGGTTGCCATAACTTGAAACCCATGAATAGTGTCCACTAAACATGCATGGGTCGGGCTTCCAACCTGCGAGTCCCACATTTCTGATGCCTGGCCCATCCTGGCCCGCCTCACACAGCAGAATCTATTTATACAAACCCAACCAGCACCTGCCGTCATTAAATACACTAAAGATACGTCAATAAATGCAGCTTTATTTTAGCGAAAAACATGCTTGAAAACAGACATAATGGGACTGAATCTGTCAATATGACAAACCAGCTACAGTTTTCTTTCAAAACAAAATAATACCTTGTCTCTCGTCTCCAAATCTCATTTTTTTCCTCCAACACGCTACAAACTGTGTAGAGCCATCAGGAGCTGTTCTGCCATTGGCTGAATTTGGCACAGCATAAAAATCTTGGTCTTTTGCATGAGATCATGGACACTCATATGTAGCATCTCAAACACCAGACACTGACAGCCAGTGTAGTCAACGGTGTCTATCAGTTTGACCAGGTTGAAGAGGTTTGGATGTAGCTCTTTGATGTAACCCAGCATCTCCAGCTCTCTGTGGAGGTTCTGTGAGAAGATCCCATCATTTTTCAGAAGTTTTAAAGCAACAAGTTCCCCTGTTACTTGATTAGTAACTGTACCGTAGCCTCCCTCTCTGATGATTCCCAACACCTCGTATTTGGTCTCGGGGTTGGTTTGTTGTTGCATGTTGAGGGAATCTGTGAGTTCCAAAGCTAAAGACATGTTTCTGACAGTGGTTCACGAGCTCTAGTGAGTGTGTGCGATCTGTGTCTGAGTTCAAATAAACTCCAGAGAGTGCGAATCTCCAGAATATTACTCCATTACTGAATCATAGAGATTTGTGATGTGGCCTCTGAATGGAACAGACAGAAAGGAACAAAACACACGGAATATGCTAATAGATTTATTATTTTAGATTTATTATATATTATTATTTTAAATCACAAATTACATAAAAAGTATTCAGTGTGTTCAATGTATTCTTACTGTGACCAGACTTGTCACTCCACAGATCTGGCCTCTAGCTTGACTTGGTTCGGTTTCAACTGCTTGTCTCCATGGAGATAGAGGTTACCATACAATACCATATCATCAGGGTGGCGAACCCTCCGAGTGAATCGACTTAAAATGCATTTGTTCATATAAAATATAAAAAGTTGTGACAGGCCACATTTATCTAAGGTCAACGTTTCATATCTAAATATTATGATTCAGGGCGTTTTAACTCACAAATGATTCCCCTTTTCAGCGCTCCTCTCTCACCTTCTGCCTCCCCTCCCCAGACGCTTCCCCTCCACACTCTCCTCTCCCTCTACACCTCCTCTCACCGCGTTCTCCTCCTCTCACCGCGGCGTTTACCTCCTCTCACCTCAGCGTTCACGTCCTCTCACCGCGGCGTTTACCTCCTCTCACCTCAGCGTTCACCTCCTCTCACCGCGGCGTTTACCTCCTCTCACCGCATTCTCCTCCTCTCACCGCAGCGTTCACCTCCTCTCACCGCGGCGTTCACCTCCTCTCACCGCGTTCACCTCCTCTCACCTCAGTGTTCACCTCCTCTCACCTCAGCGTTCACCTCCTCTCACCACATTCTCCTCCTCTCTCCGCGGCGTTCACCTCCTCTCACCTCGGCGTTCACCTCCTCTCACCTCGGCGTTCACCTCCTCTCACCGCGGCGTTCACGTCCTCTCACCGCGGCGTTCACCTCCTCTCACCGCGGCGTTCACCTCCTCTCACCGCGGCGTTCACCTCCTCTCACCTCGGCGTTCACCTCCTCTCACCGCGGCGTTCACCTCCTCTCACCGCGGCGTTCACCTCCTCTCACCTCGGCGTTCACGTCCTCTCACCGCGGCGTTCACCTCCTCTCACCGCGGCGTTCACCTCCTCTCACCGCGGCGTTCACGTCCTCTCACCGCGGCGTTCACGTCCTCTCACCGCGGCGTTCACCTCCTCTCACCTCGGCGTTCACCTCCTCTCACCTCGGCGTTCACCTCCTCTCACCTCGGCGTTCACCTCCTCTCACCTCGGCGTTCACCTCCTCTCACCTCGGCGTTCACCTCCTCTCACCTCGGCGTTCACCTCCTCTCTCCGCGGCGTTCACCTCCTCTCACCTCGGCGTTCACCTCCTCTCACCGCGGCGTTCACCTCCTCTCACCGCGGCGTTCACCTCCTCTCACCGCGGCGTTCACCTCCTCTCACCGCGGCGTACACCTCCTCTCACCGCGGCGTTCACCTCCTCTCACCGCGGCGTTCACCTCCTCTCTCCGCGGCGTTCACCTCCTCTCACCGCGGCGTTCACCTCCTCTCACCGCGGCGTTCCCCCGCTCACACCTGCCTCTGTTGTGTAACCAAAACACAAAACGACCAACAACTTTAGTTTTGCTCTCGAGAGGCGCCAATTAGAGCGAGAAGAGTTTTCACCTCAGATTTAACCCGGCGCTTGAGTTAGCTTGTTAGCGTGTTAGCCTTTTAGCGTGTTAGCATGTGTGTAAATGCCTGTGTGGGCCTAATTGGCTGCTGTTGTCAGTTGGGCCCTTTCTCTGTGATGGCTCCTCGATCTCCTTGTCCCTGTGCCCTCGGCTGCAGGCTGTGGTCTGTTTATTCTGCCATTAATACAAAAAGATGGTTTAATTTATATTTTTGTTTGTAGAAAATATGTTTTTAAAGCCGACCTAATCTGTAAAATGGACTTTTCAGAGCTTTATAGTTGTTTTTCCTTCTCATTTACCGTCTCGAAGTTGTTTTTGGAGCGATTTGTGCATTTTTAAGACGCCATTTTGCTGCTCAATCCTCGTTTTCACCTCCACTGTGACGTACTTACATCGTTCTTCAAGTTTATCTTCTTAATCTGTTATACATATAGGATGCTGCAAATAAAATAAAACTTTTAACCGAAAAGATCCCAAGTTGTAAATATTTGAGAATGACTTTTTCTTATACCGTCTCCATCCTAAAATCCTGAAAAGCTCTACTCACTAAAGATCTAATGTATAACTTCAAACTCCATATTTCTACTGACTCAAATATTCGACTTTCTCCCCGTTGGTGCATAATGTTCCTTTTGTCACAGTGGGGAAGGTCTGATGGAGAACTACTGAAGAAGAATGATCAGTTTTATTTTAAAGTGTTGGAAATAGCACTAAAATGTATCCATGAACACCACAGGAACTAAATGTGAGATTTTCTTGAAGAATAAAAAGATGCTAAAATCATTAATGACCCTTTTGTTATGTATAATTAAGATGTTCTGGGGCAGTGCAGTGGAACAATGATCAGACATCAAACCTCAGACTGTTGTTGTTGTTGTGTTCTTGGGCAAGACACGTCACTCACCTCGTTTAGTCTGAATGTGGAGTCTGTGAGTTTAAACACAGTGGTGACTGGATGATGCACTGTAAAGCAGTTTGTGTGTCTCTCTCTCTCTTTTTTCCCTTTTCTTTCTCTCCTCTGTTTTTGTCTTTTTTCTGACTCTGACGCTTTTTCTCTCCTGTTTCCCTCTTTCCTCCCTCTTTCTCCCTTCTTTTACTCCATCCCTCTGTCTGTCCCCTCATCCTCTTCTCCCCTGCCTCTCTCTTCTCCTCCCCCTCTCTCTCTCCCACTTTCTCCATTTCTTTTACCCCGTCTCTCTGTCTGTCCCATTATCCTCTTCTCCCCTGCCTATCTTCTCCTCCCTCTCTCCCTCTCTTCTTCTCCCTCGCTCCTCCCTCTCTCTCTCTCCCTCTCTATCCCTCCCTGTCTCTCACACTCTCTCCCTTCTCTTTTGCTCCATCTCTGTCTGTCCCCTCATCCTCTTCTCCCCTGCCTATCTTCTCCTCCCTCTCTCCCTCTCTCCCTCTCTTCTTGTCCCTTGCTCTCTCCCTCCCTCCTCCCTCTCTCTCTCTCCCTCTCTATCCCTCCCTCTCTCTCACACTCTCTCCCACTTTCTCCCTTCTCTTTTGCTCCATCTCTCTGTCTGTCCCCTCATCCTCTTCTCCCCTGCCTCTCTCTCTCTCTCACTCGCACACACACACACACGCACACACACCCCCACACACACGCACACACACCCCCCCCCCCACACACACACACCCACACACACTTTCTCCCTTCTCTTTTGCTCCATCTCTCTGTCTGTCCCCTCATCCTCTTCTCCCCTGCCTATCTTCTCCTCCCTCTCTCCCTCTCTTCTTGTCCCTCGCTCTCTCCCTCCCTCCTCCCTCTCTATCCCTCCCTCTCTCTCACACTCTCTCCCACTTTCTCCCTTCTCTTTTGCTCCATCTCTCTGTCTGTCCCCTCATCCTCTTCTCCCCTGCCTCTCCCTCTCTCTCTCTCACTCGCACACACACACGCACACACACACACTTTCTCCCTTCTCTTTTGCTCCATCACTCTGTCTGTCCCCTCATCCTCTTCTCCCCTGCCTCTCTCTCTCTCTCCCCCTCTCTCTCTCACTCACACCCCCCCCCCCACACACACACCTTCTCCCTTCTCTTTTGCCCCATCACTCTGTCTGCCCCCTCATCCTCTTCTCCCCTGCCTTTCCCCTCCTTCCTCTCTCCCTCTCTTCTCCTCCCTCTCTCTCACTCTCTCTCCCAGTTTCTCTCTTCTCTTTTGCTCCATCTCTCTGTCTGTCCCTTCATCCTCTTCTGCCCTGCCTCCCTTGTCTCTCTCTCTCCCTTCTCTTTTGCCTCCTCTCTCTGTCTCTCCCCTCTCTCCTCCTCTTCCTCTCCTGTCTAAGTCTTCTGACTGACAGCCATGTTAAGTGCCGTTTGACACCCCCTCAGTGTGTGTGTGTGTGTGTGTGTGTGTGTGTGTGAGTGTGATGTATTAGAAGTGCGTGTGCGGGTGTGTGTGCGAGTGTGTGTGATACATTAGAAGCGTGTGTGCGATTAAAACGATGGTGATTTCTCAAAGGGCCGAGCGAGGAGCCTGCAGCAGTGTGAGTCAAATAGTGATGGAGCGGCGGCCATCTTGTCTCCTCTGGCAGAGTGGACAGTGACTGGAGTCCAGAGAGGGGGACTTGTGCAGCAGAATACAGCAAAAAAAAAAAAAAAAAGAAGCAAATTTAAGAACAAAAATAATAATAATAAATGTCAGATTGATCTAAAAAATACAAATCTATCTGTCTACTTCTGTTCATCCATCTGTCTGTCAGTGTCTCTGTCTGTCACTCTATCTTTTTGGACTAGAATGAACTGATGACAGGGAGAGTGAGAGAAACAGGAGAGAGGAAAAGAGAGGGACAGTACTTTTACTACTACTACTACTACTTCATATTCTTTGTTTTACACAGCTGCCCTGGGACGCCTGACGTAACCATGGCAACCAATCTGCGCCATCGGCCTCTCCCTCCACCAGTCACTCATTTAAACATATGCGAGAATAAGTGTTTTGCCCAAGGACACAAAAACAGTATGTATTAGCTAGAAATGGTTATAAGAAAACTACTACTACTACTACTACTACTACTTCCTTTACATCCCCACTTTGCCTCAGAGGTCAAAAATACTTCTGCCCATTAACAAACTTTAAAATTGAAGTTACCTTAATTCCGTGTCACTCCTCGTACACTCTCCCTGCGTGCTTCTCTGGGCCGTGTCCCTGATAATGAGCTCCGGCTGCCTCCCCTCGCAGCCCCCCTCCTCCCCCCTGTGGACCCCCACCTGCACTGCATAAAAGCGCCCTATTTTTGGACCCCAATCCCATCCATCCCATCTGATAATGATAGTGGCTTGAGGTGCAGTATTCAAATTAACTCCCATTCCTTCGGTGCTATCATCCAAGCATCAACACGTTTTTTTGTGTGCAATTTTTCCACCCTAAAAATGTCCCTCCTCCCTTGCCGTAGCTTGCTGTGGGGGCTATACAGAGCGCGCTGAAGCAGGACCAGCCTCGATCTGTTTCCGTATTTAAATTGGGTGTTTGAAAACGGGCCTTGTTTGCATTGTAATGTGCCACTCGCCGTTGACAATTTACAGATAGTGCGATGTTCTTCTCTGTGAATATGAATGAAAGGAGCAGTTCTTCAGATTATACTGAGACATGACGCTCACATGAACCAGCCTCAATAAATACATTTGATCTGAGGGGAAAAAACGTGTGTATTTGTCAAATGGAGCCAGGTGCAGGCACGGATAACACAAGTAGTTTATAGAATATAATAGGACACAATGACATGTACATGGAGTATATGGAACGAGACATGGACGTGTACATGGAGTATATCAGTGGTCCCCAACCACCGGGCCGTGGACCGGTACCGGTCCCTGGATCAATTGGTACCGGGCCACCGGCCGTCCAAGAATTAATTATTTCCGTTGTATTTATTATCTGAGTCTGAAAAATCGTTTATTTTGAAAAATGACCGGATTCTCTCGGTTACATTTCCGTCACTTGAGCGCCGACAACTTAACCACTTAGCGTTCCGACGGCCCGCCCGCGTTACACGTTACAACTTTACAGCGATGTACGTGCACCCAAACAATCTACACATCAAATGAAAGCAACGGCATTCATCTTTCTGAATATGTAAACCATTTACACCTCGAATCACCACAGTGCTGACAGGAAAGACGTTTTTACAGAGAAGTCAGAAATGTGGATTTGGACTTCACTTACCATTGAGCGCTCTGGTTCTGTCAAACATCAACATATTCACACAAAGTTGGTCTCATTCGTTCCGTAAAGGTCCAGAGAATATAATCCAGTCAAGAAATTATGTCCACAAAGGAAGTTAGAGCCTCCGTGTCCAATCTGCTGTAAAATTACGCGCGCGTATTGTGTAATTTTACGCAGCAGTTTTGCGTTTTAAACATGACGAAACGGACAAAACAAAGGAAGTACGCGACCGAGGACACTGTGGATGTTTGTACAAGTTAAACTAGAGGCATCTCGGACCCGGAGCGGTTCGTGGAACCGAGTGAAGATCTCATGGTGGACTCAGGAGCAGAGGACCTGATGTGCTGATGGACTGGATGCTGTTCCTGATCGGTAAGTGTGGTTTATTCTGCTATTGACTTAATTGTGGGTCAAATGTGTATCATGTGTAAGCATTAGCATTAGCATTAGCATTAGCATTAGCATTAGCATTAGCCCCCCCCTTCCCTCGGTCCACGGTAAAATTTTCAAGCTTTGGCCGGTCCACGGTGATAAAAAGGTTGGGGACCACTGGACTATATGGAACGAGACATGGACATGGACATGGAGTATATGGAACGAGACATGGACGTGTACATGGAGTATATGGAACGAGACATGGACGTGTACATGGAGTATATTAGAAGGGACAGAGGAGAGAAGGAGGAGGAAGGAGAGAGAGATGAGAGAAGGAAGGAGAGGAGAGCAGAGGGGAGAGAAGGAAGGAGTGAGGAGAAAGGAGAAAAGTAGAGAAGGAAAGGAGAGAGGAGGAAGGAGAGAGAGGAGAGAAGGAGAAAGGAGAGAAGGGAAAGAGAAGAGAAGGAAAGAAGGAAGGAAACAGCAGAGAAGGAGAGAGGAAAGAAAGGAGAGAGTAGAGAAGGAAGGAAAGAGAAGAGAAGGAAAGAAAGAGGAAAGAAGGAAGTAAACAACAGAGAAGGAGAGAGGAGAGAAGGAAGGAGAAAAGAGAGAAGGAAGGAGAGCTGCAGTATGGTGCACTCAAGTGATGATTTTTCATTATGGATGTTTTAAAACATTTTCAGGGTCTTGCATCTCCACAAACCTGACTCTTATTTGGCCTGGAGGAGGGCCTTGTTTCCACAGAAATATTTATTTGGCTATAATCTACCACAGTATTTTCAAGTGTTTTTATATTGCATTTTATTTCATAAAACATGTCTATCTCTATAGAGAATGTTCTTGAAGTATGACTTTAACTTCACACCATGTAGACTTTCCACCCCATCAAAGTTACACAGTGTCACTTTAAATGGAAAACAAAGACAATTGTATTTAGTACATGTGAGCTGTAAACCAGTTTTAAATATGGATGTCCTTTAGATCAGTGGTCCCTGGTTCCGGTGAATCTTAGTTTCAAGTTAATTTAGCCGACAATAAGACGCAAATATTAACAGTAGTAGTAGTATGTGTAGTGAGTGCAGTTTTCTTGATTGAAATAAGCTTGAAATAAGAATCAACGTTGAAACAAATGATATATTCTGAAAAATCCATCAAATACACTAGAGAAATGTTTGTTTTACATCAAAATATTATACAGCAAATGTAAGGATGTCATTTCCTGTAAATAAATTCCAAATATTTGCTTTTGATAAACTCACAGTAACTATATGAAACAGATATATTTCTTTTGTGCAAATAATCGTTAACTAGCCCAAAAACTTCTAACTTCTCCAATTGCAGGTTCATATTGTGATTACGAGCCGTCCCTCCTGCTTTGGCGTGTTCTTTTGGCGGTGCAGGAGGGAGCAGACTGAGGTTGGTATTTGTCAGGCTGATTGTGTGTAGAGTAAAAAGCCGATCACGCGTCACTTTTAGGAACAAAGATCTGTGAGGATTTAAGTCTGAACACCAGGGAGCGCTGTCACTGGAGCTGAGAGCTGTCAGAGCCCAGGCCCGAGAGGAGGGAAAAGTTTTGTTTTTAGAGTTTAAAGCAGAAAGTTAAGATGTATAAACTCTGGAATATTCCCTCACAGACTCGTGTTTCATAAAGGTTTGAAAAGCAGCTCTTCAGTCAGTGTGCAGTGAATGTGAATGTGTTATCAGGGGTGTGTTGGGCTCGTTTCAACACAAATGGGACAAAACGTTGTATATTTTGTTAAACTTCTTGCTTAATGACACTTGATTATGAAATAAAAAAATAAAATAAAATAAAATAATAATGTTGTTTCCTCATCACAAACAGACCTGGAGTTGTGTTTTGTTTCATTCACACATGTTTAACACACAAACCTGCATATTTAGAGTTCTTCTCCGCAACTGAAAACACCTTGTGATGTCATCATGTGGTAATACAGGAAGTGCTCCACTGTGTTTTTAAACTCCACACACCTTCACTGGAATCATTTGGATGATTTCAGCCCTGGAATTGCCCATCTCTACTGAACTGAAGGTAAAAGGAGCTGTTAACTTGATAACTACCACTTCATGACATCACAAGGTGGAACAGAGCATTTTGAGCTATGGAGATGTAACAGACTAATAACAAACATGTGTGAATGAAACAAAACTCCAGGTGTGTTTTTGAGGAGGTAATAGCATTATAACATGACTTAAAGCTCACAATAGTCATGTTTGTGTAACATAGGAGCTTTAAAAGTGCACGATGTAACTTTTTCGGACACTTCTTTGTCTCCATAGAGATGTTATTGCTTGGCCTGGGATAGTACATAGTATGGCTTTAAACTTCTTTCTTTACATTATTCAGTTACATGTGTTTTTGTTGCTAAAATATACCCTGGCGAGTATGTATTTTTGTTGTTACTGGGGTCGCCTTTCCACAGATGTAACCTGTGACTTAACCTGGTGTCACCTGCTGTTTCCATGGAGATAGATATGTTAAATGCTATTCTGTGGTAAAGCATTTTATTTATTTTTTCTGGTTAAAGTCTATGTCAATGTGAACAGCAGCACGCTAGCTAGCTCACTGAGTCTCAAAGCTAACGGTCACTTTTATTAAATATCAAATAAACAACACATTTCAATTCAAATTAATTAAGATACAGATTACCTAATTATTTTTATATATGGAATACTTCAGTTTGTGGTGTTGTTTTCATTTTTATTATGCCTCAAATTTTGTATTAGCGTTAGCATTGAGACGCGTCCTCTGGTGAAGTATTTATTTTATTTGTGTAGTGTTTAACATGTTGTCAGTGACATCCATGCACAGCTCTGTCCACTGCCTGATCTTTAAATATTTATTCATTTTAGCGAGACTCTGGAAAACCCTCATAGAGATACAATGAGACAGGAAGTAGTGATGCTAACAGTGAGGTTGAGGGCGCTGTTGTGCACAGAGCCTTTTCCATTACTGCTAATAATTTTCAAAGAGAACATGCACGTCATTATGTAACAGGTGAAAATGGCTTAAACACTGAAATGAAATTCTCATCTCCAACGACAGAAGCTGAGAAAGGACAATTGTAATAAATAACCAGCCTTATTATTATATGTCCAAATGCACTAATTAAATGTTTCACCTAATATTTACAATGGTCCAAAATCAACATTATTGCTCCCCACAGACGAGGTTGGGCCGTGCGCTGACATCTGTGCTAGCGCTGCTTCATTTTAGCAGCTGCTAGCGCTAATCTCAACCGCACGCTAATGGCCACCTTGTTTTCTGGTCCAACTGAGCTCTTAATTACACCATTGAACTCGTTACTGCCTAATTAAAACTGTGAAGAGGGGAGAGAGAGAGCGGAGGAGAGAGGTAGAGGGAGAAGGAGGGGAGAGGGAGAGAGAGTAGAGCGATGTAATGGTTGATGATTTTCAAGATGGCATTTGGATTTCTAGATGGGGTGGGGAAAATGTCAATTGCATCCAGCAGATATCTTTATTTGATAATTAGTAAATGTGAGGAATTTGGGCCACTCAATTCACCAGACGATCTCTCCATCAGGCAGTTAGACGAATCAGGAGCAAGTGAATATTTAGACCTTTACAATTATGTTGGTTTGTTAGAAGCAGGAAGGGCAAGGATTATACTGATGGACGGACAATATGATGTCCACATGACAGGTCCTTAGTCCTAAATCCTAGTTTAGACCTGGTTTAGACCTGGTTTAGTCCTGGTTGAGGCCTGGTTGAGTCCAAGTTTAGACTGGTTGACTCCTTAATCATAATTTAGACCTGGTTTAGTCCTGGGTTGGATCTAGATAAGTCCTCAGTCCTACTTTAGACCTGATTTAGTCATAGTTTAGTCTTGGTTTAGTCCTGGTGTAGACCTGGTTAACTCCTTAATCTTAATTTAGACCTGGTTTAGCCCTGGGTTGGAGCTGGTTGAGTCCTTAGTAATAGTTCAGACCTGGTTTAGTCCTGGTTTAGATCCATGGTTGAGTCCTTAGTCCTAGTTTAGACCCAGTTTGGTGCTGGTTTATACCCATGGCTAAGTCCTTAGTCCTAGAACAGACCTGGTTTAGTCCTTAGTTCTAGTTTAGACCTGATTAAGGCCTGGGTTGGACCTGGATCTGGTCTTGATTGTAGTATACAGTTCATGAGAGGTGTCCTTGGTCTACAATAGTCTGTGTCAATTAGAGATGCTTTAGACCTGGTTTCAACCTGGTTTAGTCCTGGTTTAAACCTGGTTAAGTTCTTAGTCCTAATTTAGACCTGATTAAAGCCTGGGTTGGGCCTGGACTGTGTCTGGGTCAATCAGAGTTGGTTTAGATCTGGTTTAGTCCCAGTCTAGTCTACAGTCGTGCTCATAAGTTTACACAGAATTTGGCAGAAATTTGTGATTTTCAGAGAATATGAATGATATGACACTTTCCTTTTACTCATGGTTAGTGGTTGGGTGAAGCCATTTATTATCAAATAAGTGTATTTACTTTTTTACTTTTCATAATTACAACAGAAACTAAAATGATACTGATCAAAAGTTTACATACCCCAGTTCTTAACACCGTGTATTGTCCCTTTAACATCAGTGACAGCTTGAGGTTGTTTGTGGTAGTTCTGGATGAGGTTCTTGATTTTCTCAGATGGTAAAGCCCATTTTTCATGGCAAAAGCCTCCAGTTTCTGTAAATTCTGTGGTTGTCTCGGATGAACTTCATGTTTGAAATCTCCCCAGAGGGGCTCAATGACACTGAGGAGACTGAGATGAGCACTCCAGAACCTTCACTTTATTAAGTTATCTGCTGTGGCCACTGACAGGTCAACTCGGCCTTGTGTTTTGGATCATTGTCATGTTGAACGTCCAGGTACATCCCATGCGCAGCTTCCGGGCTGATGAGTGCAAATTTTCCTACAGTATTTTCTGATGACATGCTGCATTCATCTTGGCATCAATTTTGACAAAGTATTCTATGCCTTTAAAGCACACACATCACATCAGAGATCCACCTCCATGTTTCACAGTAGGACTGGTGTAGAATTCGTCATAGCCCTTGTTGATCCCTCTCCAGTTCAAGTTTATAGTTGTGGCCAAAAAGTTCACTTTTGGTCTCCTCACTCCAAATGACTTTGTTCCCAAGGTTTTGAGGCTTGTCCCTGTGCTGTTTGGCATATTGTAAGTGTGAAGCTTTGTGGCACTTCCATAATAATAGCTTTCTTCTGGTGACTCGACCCTGCACTCCATATTTCTGTCTCCTTATTGTGCATCTTGAAACAGACACGCCATTTTTTCAGAGTCCTGTATTTCAACTGAAGTTATTTGTGGGTTTTTCTTTGCATCTTGAACAATTTTCCTGGTAGTTGTGGCTGACATTTTTGTTGGTCTACCTGATCTTAATTTGGTTTCACCAGAATCATTTTCTGTTGAAAACAAACAGCGTACTCAGTTTCCACTTCTTAATTATCCTCTGAACACTCCTGATTGCCATTTTCAATTTGGTGGATATAGTTTTATATCCCTTTCCTGTACAGTTCAATTACCTTTTCCCGCAGAACCTTTGACAATTCTTTTGCTTTGCCCATGACTCAATCCAGAAACGTCAGCGTAGCACATGAAAGATGCAAGGGTCTGTCAGGAGCCCAGAAACTCACTGACCTTTTATACACACACACACACATACACACTGATTACATGCAAACAGATGACAGGTGAGGACCTTTAGTAGCCATTCAAACCCGTTGGTGTCAACTTTTCTGCATGTTATCAGGCCAACATCACCAGGATATGTTAACTTTTGATCAGGGTCATTTGGGTAGTTTCTGTTGTCATTATGATTGTTTGATAGTAAATGGCTTGACTCAACCACTAACCTTGAGTAAAAGAAAAATTTTGGTGTTATCATTCACATTCTCTGAAAAATGGCCAAAAAGTCACAAATTCTGCCCGAGAATGTAAACTTGTGATAATGTACACTTGTGATGCACACTTATGAGCACAACTGTATATGCGGTCTTTATATGGAGGAAGGACAAGAACCATAGTAACACACACAGTACACAGAGTACACAGAGTATACAGTAGAGGGTGGATTTGACCTGAGGCTCGTTCCTGAGCTGCGTCCCACATCGCACATGTCAATATAACTACAGCATTAGACTGGACAGACTGGAGGAGGCTGTAACTGTGACGACACCCACACATGTACAGCTCCAGGCACTTTCACGTCTGACCCACTACGCCACATTCAAATATACTTTCATGTTATTGCTTAGGGAATTATTTTGGGAACTGAGGAACCTAAATTTCATAAAATTACAGGCAATAGTAATGTGTGCACTCGTGTTTAGAGCATTTCAAATATTCACTAAAGGCGGTATAGTTTTGTTCATTACAGGAGACATATTTTGCAAAGACTTGTAGAACCATGTTATGACAGTGCACATAGGGTTAAAGGTTATTCCATTTTTTTACCGGATATGAACCCTTTTGTCCCCACCTCCCTCCTTCCTCCCCTTCCTCCTGCACACTTCGTCAGCTGCATTTGAAGAGCACGTACGTCACTTCGACACGACAAGGCCCGTCCCATTTCATGCACCCCGTAATTTCTGTCGACAAATGTGCCCTGCATTTCCATGGAGATCGGCCGTGAACGAAGCGTGCATCCGAGCAGACTTCACGCACTTCTAATCCCATCATGCACCGTGCGTTATTTCTTCTACGGGAGAAAATGGAGTCTGCAGTCATCACGGTTGCTAGGCGATGTAACGTAAGCAATTTAACGTAAGCGCACAGACAGTAGCTGCACATTTCGGTACAGTCTTTTCGGTTCACGGAGGCTACACGGAGGAGCACGCTTCGTCGGCCAGGCCCTTCAAATTGGGACACGGCCCTGTGCTCTCTAATCTTCTTCTGTCGGGACAACACTGGCACATTATCAGACTGCAGTAACGTAGACAGCATCTAGTGGTGATATGTGAGAATGCAACATGGCCGCAGCTTTAAAACATGTAAGAAGAAGTCAATGGACCTGTTGTGAAGTTTTTTTTAGATCACTATTCTTGTTTTTTTCAATCAACAAAATAGTAAAAAAAATGATAAAAAGTATAAAAGTATACTGTAAGTTTAATTTGTTACTAAAAAAGGACGTCGGCTCCAACTTTACCATAGGCTGAAGGGCACGTTTTATAAATATTTTTTACTTTAAGGACACTAGTCTCCACCTTCTACACCGTCTAACTTCCAAGTTCACTCCTGTTTTCCTTGGGGCTACGTTTGATACTCTCTCTATTACGATGGCCCCCTACATTTCAAAAACCATCCTCCTGCTTGTACACATGACGCCCGCTCCATTTGGGGAATTGGATAAAACATCTCCAAATGACTTCCCTCAAAATCGCTCCGGGATGTGAGGAAAAGTTTGAAATCCGACACAAAGCAAAGGCCGGTTTGGATGTTTTTGTTGTTCCTTTTGGGTCATTAACAATAAGATCAATAGATTTCTGGTTCGTCGTTTCCTTGTTTGACTTCTTTTGCCTTAAGTCTGCAGATAAATATTTATGAATCCTTCTAATCCCCTGCCTCTCCGAGCTCGTATCAGATGCCTGGTTTGATCAAAGCTCTCCCAAAAAAACAATAATAAAAAACATTATAAGTCATTGTTTTGTAGTTCGACACATCACCAACCAACAGGAGACTCTGGGACCGGCGCGTACATCGGCGCTTTAAGATATTCGAAGGCTCCAATCTCCCACATCGTAATTATCTCCTTAAGGTAGAAGTATTAGCATATCCACCAATCTTATTATGGGAAAAAATTGCCTCATTAAATGGGTTGGATCCCTTAGCGCCCACCTAGCTGCACACTGTCCAGGGAGGCAGGCAGCTGTGGGGCCATGTGACTGACAGGAGGGGCCTTCGGATGGGATGGGGGAGAGGGGGAGAGGGGAAAAGGGGGGTGGGGGGTGGGGGTGGAGGGTATACGTGGTGGGGGTCTGTGGGTGGTAGGGGCGCGGGATTAATCGGAGTCGAAATAGATTTGAATGGACGCAGTTAGCAAATTAATAAAATAACTGTCTTATTTGGTATAAAAAACATGTAGTTTGGATGTGTACAAACGTGTTCTGAAATGCCAGTTGTGTCAGATGCCCTCCCTGTGTCTCCATGGGGTCTTATTCTGCGGAAAAAACTGCTAACCCTGTGCTTTTGACCTGTACAAATGTTTCAGTATTTCCGTTAATGCTTTTTGTTCAACAGATTCCTATTAATAAATCATAAATCGCGAACGGACGCATTTTTATATAATGATTTTACACCTTCAAGGCACTCGTTCATACACCAGTGTACGCAGACACTGAGGTGGGTTAAGTGTCTTGCCCAAGGACACAGAGACAGAATTCATTTGTGGGAGCTGGAATCGCACTGCCAACCTGTGGGTCAATGGATCTAACCGCTCAACCAATGATGTTTATGTCGAGAGCGGGATTCGAACCGTAAACCTTCACATTAGAGGGCAAACACTCTGAGCTGACTGAGCCATTATCGTCTGAAAGGATGCACAATTACTACTATAACGCTAATGTCTTGCCACAAAATCTCACAACTACTGATACTAAAAATGTATGTTATTTCATTACATTACTGACTGTTACGTCGAGAGCTGGATTCGAACCGGCAACCTTCAGACCAGCGGACAAACACCCCTAATCGGGCAGTGCTGGTCAGAAAAACGGCGAATTCGATATTTTTCCCAAATAGTTCAGCGCTAATACACGAGGATAGGGTGGGGTAGGGGTGGAGGGTACATGTGGAGGGGGCATTGCATGGAGGCATTGGGGCATTGGGGCCCGTTACCGTTAAACTGTGTAATCCCTGGAGATATCGACTGATTTAAATATGCACATGGAAGTTTTCATCCAGTGAGAATCTGGTGGGAAAATGTGACTCTGAAACTCTCCATCGTTTTGAAATATATGTTTATGTAACGCTCTGGACCTGTCACTCTTTAAAGCCGTACTGTGACACTTTTCTGGTAGAGAATCCAACCGCTGAAACATAATGAAGTACAAGGAGTAAAGTACTGTTCTTAAGTATACATTTTAGGTATCTGTACTTTACGTTGTAGATTTTAATGCAGATACTTTTTACTTTTACATCAGTACATTTCAGAGCAGGGATCTGTACTTTCTACTGAAGTGGACTGAAAAGTAAAAGTATTTCTCATTATTGTCTGAGACCTGCTGAAAAGGAAAGTTCATAGTTTGAGTGAACAAAAATATATATTAGGACAAAGAGCTACAAAAAAAACAAACATAAACGTACAAAGTAAAAGTATTTTGCACAGATTTTGAAATCTAGTAAAACAAAATGTTTTAAGTACAGTTTTAAAGGGATACTTTGATACTTTTACATCATATATATATATATATATATAAACAATTTATGTACACTCTTAAACGGATACTTAAATACTTTTGCATAAGTAGATTTTGTCATGTGATACTTTTGCTTTTACTTGAGTTATTTTTTACTTTACTGGTACTGTTTACTATTTAATTACATTTTTAAATGGATACTTTTACTTGAGTATTTATTTATTTATTGCTCTAGTATCTGTACTGTTTACTCTTTAAGTATACTCTTAAACAGATACTTAAATACTTTTATATAAGTAGATTTTTTCATTTAACATTTTTATTTGTTTTTTTTTTTATTTAAATGTTTTTGCTCTGGCATCTGTACAGTTTAATATTTAATTACATTTTTAAGCAGATACTTTTACTTGAGTACCTTTTTATTTGCTCTGGGGTCAGTACTTTTAAGTATCAAACTGTAGTACTTTTGCCGTAGTGTATGTGAGTATTTATTCTCGTGTGAGTTTAAATTCCGAGGTGGATGTGGTGGAGGCAGGAGGTCTGGGGCCAGTGTAACTTTAATTTGGGCTTTTTTGATGAAGTAATTGTGCTCCATGAATGACAATGTGACGTATTTGAATAATTTTAAGGAGCAGTGGCCCCCACGCTGGGCACGAAATAATGTAAATCCATACGCACGCCATCACAGACGAGAATGGAGAGAGGGAGAGAGAGACATGGAGAGAGAGAGAGGAGGAGGAGGAGGAGGAGGAGGAGGAGGACAGAAGAATGAAAATGTCCATTGTGCCCATCACCTTTTGTGGCGTGGTTAATGAGAGCGGCTCTGAAAAGGCTCCAAGGTGATTTTTCTACTGTGATGAGAAAGAATTAAAGTCTACAGCCAGCGGGAGGGAGGGAGCGAGGGATGGAGCGAGGAGAGGAAGGAGAGGGATGGAGCGAGGACAGGGAGCGAGGGATGGAGCGAGGAGAGGAAGGAGAGGGATGGAGCGAGGAGAGGAAGGAGAGGGATGGAGCGAGGAGAGGAAGGAGAGGGATGGAGCGAGGACAGGGAGCGAGGGATGGAGCGAGGAGAGGAAGGAGAGGGATGGAGCGAGGAGAGGAAGGAGAGGGATGGAGCGAGGACAGGGAGCGAGGGATGAAGCGAGGAGAGGAAGGAGAGGGATGGAGCGAGGACAGGGAGCGAGGGATGGAGCGAGGAGAGGAAGGAGAGGGATGGAGCGAGGAGAGGAAGGAGAGGGATGGAGCAAGGACAGGGAGGAGAGGGATGGAGCGAGGACAGGGAGCGAGGGATGGAGCAAGGAGAGGAAGGAGAGGGATGGAGCAAGGAGAGGAAGGAGAGGGATGGAGCAAGGACAGGGAGCGAGGGATGGAGCGAGGAGAGGAAAGAGAGGGATGGAGCAAGGACAGGGAGCGAGGGATGGAGCGAGGAGAGGAAAGAGAGGGATGGAGCAAGGACAGGGAGTGAGGAGAGGAAGGAGAGGGATGGAGCGAGGACAGGGAGCGAGGGATGGAGCAAGGAGAGGAAGGAGAGGGATGGAGCAAGGACAGGGAGCGAGGAGAGGAAGGAGAGGGATGGAGCGAGGGATGGAGCGAGGAGAGGAAGGAGAGGGATGGAGCGAGGACAGGGAGCGAGGGATGGAGCGAGGGAGTGAGGGATGGGCCGAGGGATGAGCGAGAGATGGACCGAGGGATGGGAGGAAAAGAGAGAAAAGGAGGGATGGAGCGAGGGATGGAAGGAGCAGAGGGAAAGAGAGGGAGGGATGGTTGTAGTGAGGGATGGAGCGAGGAATGGTTGGAGAAGAGGGAAACCAAGAGAGGCAGGGATGGAGGGAGGTAAATAGAGGATGAGAGAGGGAAAGAGGTGAGAGAAGAGAGAAGGAGGAAAGAGGAGAGGGGAAGACAGAGAGAAGGGGAGAAAAAGGGGTAATGAATTAAGAGAGGAGAGAGAAAGAGAGAGAGAGAAGAGGGTAAGAGAGAGGGATGCATAGAGAGAGCGAGTCTGGGTCTGGAGCTGAAGTCTGTTGGAAACCAGTTTAGCACAGGGCAAGTGAGAAGTTAAACAACTGACCATAGTTTCTTCCATCCTTTTGTAAAATCTCTCTCTCTCGCTCTGTCTCTTTCCATCTGTCTTTCTGCCTGTCTCTCTGTCTCTTTCTCTGATTCTCTCTCTGTCTGTCTCTCTTTCTGTTGCTCTCTCTCGCTGGCCGTCTCTCTCTGTCTTTTTTTTCTTAGTCTGTCTCTGTCTCTCTCCCTGTCTCTCTCTTCCTCTGTTTCTCTTTCTTTCTCTCTCTCCCCTCTCTCCCTCTCCCCTTTCTTTCCTTCCCTCCCTCTCTCCCTCCCTTCTGTCCTCTTCCCTCCCTCTCTCCTGGATTAAACCTTTATTTCATTATCTTGGTGGGTGTCACGTTACATCTCGGGCCCTAAATCCATGAGATTAGCGTCCTAAACCAGTCCCGGGCGTCTCATTAATACCTAATAGGACGGGCGTTCTGTCCCGGTGTGACATAAGCAAACACACGCTCTGATCTGTTAGTCTGATCTGTCGCTCTGTTCCACCTTGTGATGTCATGAAGTGATAGTTTTCAAGTTAGACACTACCTTTACTTACCTTTTGTTCAGAAAGAATTGGTCATTCCAGGGCTGAAATCATCCATACGATTCTAGTGAAAGTGTGTGGAGTTTAAAAACACAGTGGAGCACAAGAGAGGAAGGAAAAAGAGAGATGAGGGACAAAAGAGGGGATAGAATGGAGTAAAGGCAGGAGGAGAGCTGGGAGAGGAAGAGAGAGGGGGTCACAGGAGGGTAGAGGGAGTGGAGAGAGATGAGAGAGAGAAGGGGGACGGGAAAGAGGGGGAGAGAGTGAAAGAGAGAGGAAGAAAGGAGAGGGAGGAGAGGGGAGATAGAAAGAGAAAGAAAAGAGAGAATGAAAGAGATGGGAGGAAGAGAGAGAAAGGGGGAGGGAAAGAGAAGTAGAGAATAGGGAGAGCTAAGAGGGGAGAGAGGGAATGAGAGAGGAAGAGAGGAGAGGAAGGAGAGGGGAAAGAAAAGAGAGAGAAAGAGATGGGAGGAAGAGAGAGAGAAAGAGGGAGGGAGAGAGGAGCAGAGAGTAGGGAGAGGGTCATGGGGAGAGGGAGAGCTAAGAGAGGGAGAGATAAGAGGGGAAGAGGGAACAAGAGAGGAGTGGGGAGACAGAAGGAGATATACAAGCGAGAAAGAAAGAGATGAAGGAAGAGAGAGAAAGGGGGAGGGAGAGGGGTGAGAATAGGGAGAGTCAGGAGGGAGAGCTAAAATGGAAGAGAGGGGAAGAGAGAGGAAGAAAGGAGAGGTAGGAGAGGGGAGAAAGAGAAAAAATAAAAGAGATAGAAAGAGATGGGAGGAAGAGAGGGAAAGCTGGGAGGGCAGTTTAATACAAAAAAGCAATCTTCATGGAGTCAAACAGGTGGTGGATCCTCTAATAAAAAAGCTACATAGTGTAACTTTAATTAGTAGAATCATTCAAACTAAAGAGCACTGTCTCACTTTAATGTGTTGGACACTGTGAGACTCCACTCCAATCACAGAACCATTTTTATCCGTGTTTCTCTCTTTCTAGTTCAGACTTCTGCCTCCTCTCCTCCTCCTCCTCCTCCTCCTCCTCTCCTCCTCCTCCTCCTCCTCCTCCTCATGTGTATATTTAGTCTTTCTCTATATGAGGTGTGATCGTCCACTCTCCATTCGCTTCAACAGCCAATTTACAAAGGTCACCAGTGTAAGAGAGCAACATGAGAACGCATCACCTCTATAGGTCAGACAGATACAGGCCTGCGGGGGGCGCCACACCACACATGTCTGTATTATGGCCTGTGAGGGCACGAGGTTATGATGAAGCTAACTGCAAACAGATTTTAAGGGATTGATGTTGCGTTTCTACAACAATTACCAGGACGCTTTTTCACATCATTTTGTGTGTAACTCTTTCCCAGGGCTGTAGCGGCACATTTCCTGGCCCTGGGTACACATCATGTTGGTGGGCCTGAAAAATGCCCGTTACACACTGTACGTTCTTTCATGTGTTAGTATCTGTCCGTTATGTTTCATGTGTGTTTGAATCTGTCTTTTCCCTCATGTAATCCCGGCCGTGTGAGTCCTCGCTGGTGATTGGACGACTGTTTTCCGTCTGTCCCTGTGTCTCACCTGCAGCTCCTCCTCTGTTTAAGGAGACTGAACTCACCTGTTTGGGGCCGATGGGCGATGGGTGTGGACAGTCTGATGTTCTGTCTGTGTCTCATTTAGTTGTAAGTCACTTGTTTGTCTGTGTCTAACTTTGTGTGAGACATTAGTTTAATTTTGTTTTTGTGTCTCTTGTTATTTTGTCACTCGATTCTGTTTGTAGACTATGTGACTTGTGTTTCTTTTGGGACCCCTGTGGTTTGGTTTTATGTTATGCGTCTCTTATTTTGTCTCTTGTTTTCAATAGGCCTGTGTGACCAGTTTTTTAGAGACACAAAACTTGTTTTACATTTACTCTGTTATTTTTGGTGTCTTAGTTTAGGTCTTCTGTTTATACATTTGCTTGAACATTTTAGGCCTTTTTTGTGACTTTTTACAATCCTGTTTATCAAATTACTTCTTTATTTGACCATTTTTAATTCATTTTTTTGTTACCTCCCTGACCCTGGACGAGCTGGGTTGTAACACAGACTTTATGAGGGGCCCCTCCCTGCGCTGGGCCCCAAGTAAACAGTACCCTTTACCCCCCTCACTCCAAGGGCCCTGCTCTTTTCTTTTGAGACATTTTACACCTTGCCCCATGGTGTGACCTCTCCTGCCCCCCGCTGGACACTCACTACAAATTTACCATGTTAAAAAGTTCTAGTGTCTAGTAAAGAATAAACTTTTCACTGTTAGTACTGTAGTTTTCTTAGGAAATTCAGCTCTGCTCCAAAAACGTTTGGTTTTACAACAATAAGAAAAAGATAATTATTCATTTTGACCTGTATCTTAACCTCTTAACCCCAGAGCTCCCCCTGGTGTACACTCTTTCTGGTTTTTGTGTAACTGTTTAAATGTGTGATTTTTTCATGTCAAACCTCAGGACACACTTTGGACTACAGCATGAAACTGCTCATATGTTTTATAGATTTAAAGTGAAAATAAAGGTAGAATCTTATTAACTAATGCAAACCTGCTTACATTTACGCTAATACCTTTTTGAACTGACTCCCACAACCAGAAACCAGAGCCGGCCCTAACTTTCAGGGGGCCTTAAGCTGAATTAGTCTGGGGCCCCCGACAGCAGATGTCTCCTGGTTCAGCTATTGGTGATTCACATTTGACACATTATGACTCTGCTCTCATCACTTTGACCAGTTGTGTTTGTGTTTATGTGACCAACATCAGACTGAAAACATCCAAAATGACACAACTACCACAGCCACAAGAACAGAACACAAACATATAAGGGGGGCTCAAGATTTTTAAAATTCTAAACGAGTGTCTGGTGGATTTTAGTGTGTTCCAGTTGGTGACAGTGTTCTTACATTTACATTATGTCGGGTCCTTGCACCGGTGTAAACACAGAGCTGCCCTCACCTCTGCCCGACTCAAAAACAAATGTAGCAGCAGCAGGTATTTTGTTGCTATAGATATAAAACAAATGTAATAGTTTGAGAGGGATATTTCGGCTGCTGTAAACACACCAGCCCTGTGTCCAATGAAACTTGTTATATTATTTTCACTATAAATGTAAGGGCTCTTGGGGGCCCTCTGCTGACCTCGGGCCCTAAGCAGCTGGTCAGTCTGCTTGTGGTCTGGACCGGCCCTGGACACAACAGACTCATTCTTGGGTGTTTTAAATCAAAGTGTTACCATCTCACCACAGGACGCTTTACTGTATTTTGTTAAAATATCAAAACATGAAAGATGACTTCAGTCTAAAACTATATGTAATTTACAGACCACATATTTGTGCCCAGTTGAGTTGAATATTTTATTTAGAAATGAATTTAAAGTGATAAGGCAGCAAATGGACATCTGCTCTACTCTTTCTATTGTTTTAGCTGCTTCATGTTTCACTTACACTCATTTCATTTTTAAGCTCATTTTGAGACACTTTGGATCGTAAATAATTGCTCCTTGTTTAGTTCTGAGTTGGTCCTCAGTCTTGGTTTTAACCCACTTTAGTGACAGTGAAAATATAGTTTAATATATCAGGCATATATACATACACACACACACATTTATTTATTTATTTTTACCAAAAAAAGCTAAAATAAATCCACACACTCACACAGAAAGAGCAAATGTGCAGATAAATAGCACAGAATGCAACTGAAAAATCATTTATAAGTTACATTTTTAAATATTTGAACCATGATCCTCGATTTATTTAATACAAAATAAATACATCCAGTGTTGGAGCCTTTGTGCTTCCTGTGATAAATATAACAAATCAGTCCTACTATGTTAGTCCTGGTTTAGTTCTGCTTGAATTCTGAGTTAGATATATTTATGTAAGTTCATGTTTTCCTCATCCAGGTTTGGCAAAACTGTAACTCTGCAGCTGTGAGTCCAGAGACAACCAGTGTTTTTAAAATGTTACACCTGAAGAAGAGCGGTGATCAAACAAAACTCTCTGAGCTAGAAACGAAACAACAAAATCCATCAGTTTGTCTTTATTTATTTATTTGAATGAACAAAATTTGTCTTTAAAGGTCCTGTATTACACAAAACAGACTCTTATGAGCTTTAAGTCATGTTATAATGTTGTTACCTCATCAAAAACATATCAAGAATCAACCATCAAGAAGTCAGCCTATTATCACAACAGTTGTTTCTAATTAGGGCTGAACCTAACAGATATTTTGCTAACATTTTACTTATTAATCTCTACATCTCCAAAACTCAAAATGCTCTGTTCCACCTTGTGATGTCATGAAGTGGTAGTTTTCAAGTGAACAGCTCCTTTTTACCTTTAGTTTAATAGAGATGTGCAATTCTGGAGTTAAAATTATCCAGATGATTCTAATGAAGGTGCGTAAAGTTTAAAAACACAATGGAGCACTTCCTGTATCACCACTTGATGACATCACGAGGTGGAACAGAGTGTTTTGAGTTTGAGAGAAGAACTCAGCCTAAATAAACAGGTTTAAACATGTGTGAATGAAACAAAACACATCTCCAGGTCTGTTTGTGATGAGGAAACATTATAACATAGATCAGAAAAAAGTGTAATATTGGCCCTTTAATATCAAACCAAATTAACCTCAGATTTTTAAATTTTGTTTAATTTTAAGAACTTAAATTGAAATGGAGAAACTTCTAATTTCTATCACAATATCATTCTCAGATCCCCAGCTTTCATTTGTGCTGCAGACATAAAAACACCACACACAGAGCTCCTCCAGGGGGCAGTGTTGGGTCACTCTCCTCCTCTTTCTCTCCTCCTCTGCCTCTGTCTTTCTCTCTGTCTCTCTCTTTCTCTCTCTTGTCTCTTGTCTCTGGCCACTGTCCAGTCCAACGATTAATTACACTTTTTCAATTAAAGCGGCGATGAGCGAGAGGAGCCGGTGCGGAAGTGCGATAAGCAGTTTGAGATGTGGACACGCATACAGCCCACCGCCAACCGCCAACCGCAAAGCATCATGGGAATACACTCAGAAGATGGAGACGATGCACGGATCAGGGAGAACGGACAGTAGTAGAGGCGATAGTTTCATGTACAGCTCGTGTATTAAGACAAATTATTATGAGCAGAATTTGGTTTGTATCCAGGGGTTTCAGAATGAGGAAAAATGAGGACAGTTGCTATGGTGATTAACAATTTAAAACAAAATATTATATAGTTTGAATGGGGGAAAAAGCTCTCAAAATGTTGCATATAACAGGAAGCAATTGGGGTTAATAAAAAAATAAAATAAAATCTTTTATTTCGATTTACTGTGTTATATTGATCTGTTTAAAAGGCCCATATTACACTAAACACTCTGTTCCACCTTGTGATGTCATGTGGTGATACAGGAAGTGCTTCAATGTGTTTTTAAACTCCATTCACCTTCACTAGAATCATTTGGACCATTTCAGATCTGGAATTGCCAATCTCTACGTAACGAAAGGTAAAAAGGAGCTGTTAACTTGAAAACTACCACGTCATGACATCACAAAGTGGAACAGGGCATTTTTAGGTTTGGAGACTAATAATAAAGGGTTAGTCAAACATGTGTGAATGAAACAAAACACCACTCCAGGTATGTTTTTAAGGATCTTTAAATTATGCTCATTTAACCCAGGAAAAAGGTGACATGGTATATTTACATTTTATTTTTTAGTATACACAAAATTTTGTTCTTCCCCCATTGATTTTATTGTATGAGAATGAGTCTACTGCACCACATCTAACCGTATGAATACTACAGTGTTGTGCCAAAGGGTTTGTGAGAGCCATAGAAATGAGTTCACGTCAGGCGTGACGTCACAGGTGACAGTTTAGGTACAGCATGTGCTAAATAGTTTGGTCTTTTATTACATTCATTAGCTTGTTTTGAGTCTGTGGTAGTTCGGAGCACACCTCAGTCACTTTAGGCATCGATGTTCTTGTTTCACAGGGTCATATGTTTTACAGTGTACAGTGGCTGTGGGTAAACAGGTGTGAGTCATAGTCATGTATATATAAATGGACATAGCTTTGACATCTAAAATGAAGATAACACTGTATCTATAGTTGTTGTTTTTTTACCTTTACCTTTACACTATAATGTGTTGAAATCCATGAAGTGCTACAGAGACTTCTGCTCCTGAACCTCTGCACAGCGTCTGCAAATCAGGACTGTACGAAGTCACTTTCATCTTTACACAGGACTGTGAGCTGTCGTCTGTGAGGTGTGAGCGGTGTTTGTTTTTAACATAGTTCATGATGGAGAATAGCTGCTCATGTGTGGAACTGAAGATCGACAGGACTCCAAATGCATACTTCCCGATAAATGCATGGCTTTTTAGTGGCGTTTTGGTGGGCTTCAGCAGAATGACGCTTATTTTGAGTGTTGAAAAATAATAAAATATAATTTTATTTTAATATTTCAACATTACAATAATCTTCCAATTGAAACTATAATTTAAAAAAGAACTACCACAAATAAAATGCACTTCATTTAAAAACTTTTCCCAAGCCACATGGAGCCGCAGTATAAGGATGAAAGAGCCACATGTGGCTCTGTGTTGCTGATCCTGGTCTTTGGTCTAAGTGTATGTTGAAAAACTATTGAAATTCTAATGGACTAACACTGGACATGTCACATCTTCTGTAGATGTTTTTATTACTGTTTGTTCTTGTGTGAGGTGTATAATGAACAGAGCGCTCATGAAAAACAGGGACTTTCCCTCATTGAGCTCGTCCTGTGTAAATAAATGTTAATACTAATGAGGCTGAGTACAGTTTGGTCCTTTACACAAATAAACACATTGTGGGTGAGTTTGGAGTTGGGTTTAAACCTCCTCATGGTGTTGGTGGTTGGCACAGTTGGCAGCGTTGGCCACTGGAAACAGGACTGGCACAAACAAAACCTCCAAGTGTATATTTGGTGAAGGAACAACATCACAACACAGTAGGGCCAAGGTCGTCCTGTCGATTAATCGGTTGATGCTGTCTTAGTTAGTCCAAATTGTATTAATCGACAATAAATTTTATTCGATTATAAAGATTTAAACAAGACAACAGCAGAAAGGAGACAGTTATATATTGGTATATTTTGGTATTTATATGTAAAAATGCAGATTTTATGCATGATTCACAAGTGTAATGTGTCATTATATACATATTGTACAGTGATGGTTTTAAACTCATCACCTCTTATGAAACGAGTACTGTTTTTAACAGTACTTTTTTCTCACTTCTTTTTTTTTTTGCATGATCTCCCTCTGCAGGTGTAGTCTTGTTAGCGCAGTTTGGGAGATACATAATAGTTTTGAGAAAGAGTTTTTGCCTTTTTGGTCAACCAAGAATGTCTTTAATCGACTACAGCCCAACACAACACATTTAAAAACTCCAAAAATTAAGTTAATGTAACATACTGAGACATACCGAGAGGTGTGTTTTGTTTCATTCACACATGTTTAACACACAAATCCTGCATATTTAGGTTGAGTTCTTCTCTCAAACAGAAAACACTCTGTTCCACCTTGTGATGTCATCAAGTGGTAATACAGGAAGTGCTCCACTGTATTTTTAAACTCCATACATCTTCACTAGAATCATCTGGATGGTTTCAGCCGTGGAATTATTGCAAATCTGTATTGAACTAAACGTAAAAGGAGCTGTTAATGTGAAAACTACCACTTCATGACATCACAACTTGGAACAGAGCATTTTGAGGTTTGGAGATGTTGGAGACTGATAATAAAGAGTTACTCAAACGTGTGTGAATGAAACAAAACACAACTCTAGGTTTGTTTTTGATGAGGTAACAACATTATAACATGACTTAAAGCTCAGAGTCATTTTTGTTTAATATAAGACCTTTAAAGTAAAAACTAAAATACTTTGATAATTATATTCAAATTGTACTTGAAATCGGCCTGATATTTGTATAAAGTAGCCGTGCTGGAGGGCGAGCGGCGTCCTGGAGGAGGCAGAGGCACAGTTAGTGTCACATACAGAATGTTTAAAATGTGTTTCCAGTGAAAGGTCTATGCAAATGACCCTCACATAAAGGAGCCAGTGCCAACCTCCAATCACTGACCAATTAATGACCTCAGAGACCAGGACGCACGTCCAACGCTCTAATTTAGACCTGACAGCTCCCCCGGAGAGAGGAGAGGAGGAGAGAGACACTGAGGGAGGAGAGGAGGAGAGAGACACCGAGGGAGGAGAGGAGGGAGGAGAGAGACACCGAGGGAGGAGAGGAGGGAGGAGGAAGAGAGAGACACAAGGAGAGAGAGGGAGAGGAGGGGGGAGAAAGAGAGAGACAACGAGAGGGAGAGGAGGGGTAGAGAGGGAGGAGAGAAGCAGAGAGAGAGTAAAAGTGTGAGAGGAGGGAGAAAGAGAGAGGAGAGGGAGGAGAGAGACACAATGAGAGGGAGGGAGAGGAGGGGGAGAAAGGGAGGGAGAGAGAAACAGAGAGAGAACAGGAGTGTGAGAGAGAAGGAAGAATGAGAGAGAGGGGAAAAGAAGAGAAGAGGAGGAGGGAAATGGGAGACAAAGAGTGGGAGTGTGAGAGAGGAGGGAGAATGAGAGAGGAAGAGAGAGAAAAAGGGAGAGGGAGAGGAAGAGGGAAAAAGTGTGGAAGTGTGAGAGAGAGAGACAGAAAGAAAGGGAGGGGAGCAGGAAAGAGAGAATTAAAGAGAGAGAGAGGAAGGAGGGGAGATAAAGGGAGGAGAGAAAGAGAGTAGAAGTGTAAAAGAGGAGGGATAATAAGAGAGACAGAAAGAGAGAGAGAGGGGGGGAGAAAGACAGAAATAGAGAGGGAAGAGAGGGAGTGTGTGAGAGAGAGAGAAGAGAGAGAGACAGAGAGAGAGTGGATGGGAGGGAATAGAGAGAAACAAGAGAGAACAGAAGAGAAAGAAATGAGAGACAGTGAGGGAGGAGAGGAGCTCATTATCACCGGGCAAAAGAACAGATGAGATAATATAATAACAGGGTTATGTTTGTGTTATTTGAGGCCTGTGGTCTGTGGATGGAAGAGGAGCTCACTGAAGTTTAGGCTGTTCAAGTTACGCAAAAAACATTTCACCAAAAAGATCTAATTATTTCTTTTGTCAACAGGACACTTCACAATATTAATATAGCAAACATTTAATATATATAATGCAAACTCCTAAGTGCTTTACATCTTTGTTGGCGAGACAATCCTTCACTTTCTGTTCCACATCTTGTTTTGCATATTCTCATCTCTTTCAGGACCAAATACACAACTTCTTTTTCCTTTCATGTGTTAATTCTCCATAAATCCACTGTGTTGTTTATATAAATGCATTAAACTAGCAGGGTTCATAGCAGTTCCCCAACTTTTTGACAAACCAAAAAAAAAAACTCAACTCAAATGACACATGGTCAGTGACATACTTTTACTTTCATTTTGTTATACAACTTCTACTATCATTATTTTATTTTTATTTTTTATTTTATTTTATTTTATTTTATTTTATTTTATTTTATTTTATTTTATTTTATTTTATTTTATTTTATTTTATTTTATTTTATTTTATTTTATTTTATTTTATTTTATTTTATTTTGTTTTGTTTTGTTTTGTTTTGTTTTGTTTTGTTTTGTTTTGTTTTGTTTTGTTTTGTTTTGTTTTGTTTTGTTTTGTTTTGTTTTGTTTTGTTTTGTTTTTTTTATTTTTTTATTTTTTTTAAGTAACAGTACACTTCTTTGGACGCCATTGGTCTAGTCCAGTGTTTTTCACTTTTTTCTGTCATGGGACACTTTTTTTTTGTTTTTTTTGTTAAAACAGATGTATTCTGCAATATCAACGACAGAGTTTATAGCATGTTATAGTTGTTTCTTTCTCATTTACTCTCTCCAAGTTGTTTCTGGAGTAATTCGTGCACGTTTGAGCAATCTTTAATCGTTTATTTTCAAGATGCCATTTTTGCAGATCAGTCCCACCTCAGTTTTCTAATGCGGAAGTAAGCGGACTTGTTTCATTTATTAAGGCATTTTAGATGAATATTGCGATTTAAAATGTGCAAATTATAACATAATGATCCACGGGTGCTGTAGATTATAAATACATCGCAGACACAAGCACCATATATCCTCTTTAATTTGACCTCGTGCTCATCGGCTGAACATCAGTGCTCTCGTATCGCTCCTTTTCTGTCCATAAGCTTCAATGCTAATCTTTGACCACTCCGAGTCTCCGCTCAAATGCACGCTACATAAAATACAGTAATGGTGTAAGTGAATGCTTTATGATGGGCTCGGACAGACTCTGCGCTGTGCGTCGGTGGGAAAAGAACGAGCCCCAGTTTGACACGCGCCCCGATAACTCCATAAACTCTGATGACTTTTAAACAGGCCATTGTCAAAGCCCCAAAAAAACTGATCTGAAGGTCAAGTGAAATCAAGGGGAAGTCCCAGATATGAAGAACCGCTTTAGACGATTACTCCTCAACTAGAGGGGGAGGAGGAGGAGGAGAGGAGGGGGAGAGAGGGAGGAGGAGAGGAGAGGAGAGGGGGAAAGAAGAACAAAAGAGTGCAGAAGGGAAGGAGAAATGAGGAGTGAAAATGGGAGGAAAAAAGGAGGCGGGAGGGGGAGAGAGGGAAGGAGAGGGAGGGGGAGAAATAGAAGGAGGAGAGGGAGGGAGGAGGAGGAGAGAGATGAGAGGCGGGAGAGAGGGAGAAAGGGTGCAGAGGGGGAGGAGAAAGGAGGTGGGAGGGAGAGAGGGACGAGAGGGAAGGAGAGGAGGAGAGAGATGAGAGGCGGGAGAGAGGGAGAAAGAAGAACAAAAGGGTGCAGAGGGGGAGGAGAAAGGAGGTGGGAGGGGGAAGAGAGGTAAGGAGAGAGAGGGAGGAGGAGAGAGATGAGAGGCGGGAGAGAGGGAGAAAGAAGAACAAAAGGGTGCAGAGGGGGAGGAGAAAGGAGTTGGGATGGGGAGAGGGACGAGAGGGAAGGAGAGGAGGAGAGAGATGAGAGACGGGAGAGAGGGAGAAAGAAGAACAAAAGGGTGCAGAGAGGGAGGAGAAAGCGAGGAGAGAAAATGGGAGGAGAATGGAGGCGGGAAAGAGGGAGGGGAAGAGGGGAGGTAATGGGGGATAGGGAAGGAAGGAGGAAGGGAGTAAGGTAGGGGGAGAGGAAGGGAGCAGGAAATGGAGGGAGAGAGCGAGGAGAGGAACGGCGAGAGAGAGAGGGGAAAGAGGGGAGAGATGTAGTGGTGTCAGAGAGGGAGGAAGGAGAGCAAAAGGGTGCAAAGGGGGAGGAGAAAAAGAGGAGGGAAAGGAAGAGGGAGGAGAGGGAAGGGGGCAGAAAGGAGAGAAGGACACAGGGAGGAGTTAAAAGAAAGGGGGAGAGGGGGACGGAAAGGACAGGGAGAGGAATAGAGAAGGAGGGAGACCAGTATGGAATGGGGGATAGGGAAGGAGAAAGAAAAGGAATAAGGGAGGGGGAGAGAAAGGGAGCAGGAGAGAAGGAGAGAGGGACTCAGGGAGGAGTTAAAAGAAGAGGGGAGAGACAGAGGGAGGATGTGCAGAGAGGGGAGAGGAGGAAGGAGAGGATGTGGTGAGAGGGGGAGAACAAAAAGCAGTGATGGGGCAGGGGGAGAGGGAGGAGAGAAATGGAGAGGGAGGGGAAAGAGGGGTAGCAGAGAGGGGAGAGATGGAGATGTGGGAGAGAGGGAGAAAGGAGAAGAAAGGGGTGCAGAGGGAGAGGAGAGAAAAGGAGAGACTAAGAGATGAGCTGGCGTGATAAAGGGGAGGAGAGAAAGGGAGAAGAAAGGGAGGGGATAGAGGGGGAGAAGGACATAGGGAGGAGTTTAAAGAAGGGAGAGAGAGAGGAAATGCAGACAGGGGAGAGATGGAGAGGTGGGACAGAAGAACAAAAGGGCGCAGAGGGGGAGGAGAAAGGGAGGAGAGAAAATGGGAGCAGGAAGAGATGAGTCAAAATTATAAGGGGGGAGGAGAGAAAGGGAGGAGAGAGGAAATGTGAATGGCCTTTAGTCGTTTAGAACAGTGGGATTTGTGGGATTAGCATTTATAGACGTTCTTATCCGGTTTGACAGAAGAATCCAACGACCTTTAGAGTTTCAGCTCATCTGGCACTTTTCAAACTGTTCTTCTAATAATATTTAGTCCTCTACAAACTCACTGACATTAACCAAAACAGGAGGGTAATGTCCCACAGTATCAAACCGGACTGCGACACTCAGAATCACACGCTTTAATGCTAATTTTATGAGGATTTTTCATGTTTTGATTTCAGGTAAAAGACATTATATTTAGTTCTGAATCTTAGTAGAGTTTTTGAGAGGAGACGTCTTCTGCATTTGAGAAATACATGATTAAAATTAGCGACTAGTTTGGACAGAGGATTTTCTCCCTCTGTTGTCCAGTTCTGAATCCGTCTGGATTGGATCAAAATGTGGAAGGGACTGGATGCTCCTCCACCTACTATCTATTTTCTCAACCACTCCTTTCCATCATCTCTTGAAATGAACATCTCTCAGCTCTTTTTGCTGTAATGGTAATATTACAATGATGTGATAGTCTCCATGTTTCAGTGTTTCTTCCATCTCTACGTCTGGTCCATTATGGCTAATTATTATTTATGATTACATTTATTATATTGTCATTGCTCATTACTCATTAATAATCACAGTCAGGAGAACCTAGATGGAGCACGTTTTAGGTTGATGGGAAAGACGAGATTGAACAAAGGAGCTGATCCAGAGCACCCAAAGGAACCAACCTACGTCACCCAAAGGAACCAACTTAGAGCACCCAAAGGAACCAACCTAGGTCACCCAAAGGAACTAACATAGAGCACCCAAAGGAACCAACCTATGTCACCCAAAGGAACCAGCCTAGGTCACCCAAAGGAACCAACCTATGTCATCCAAAGGAACCAACTTAGAGCACCGAAAGGAACTAACCTAGAGCACCCAAAGGAACCAACCTATGTCACCCAAAGGAACCAACTTAGAGCACCCAAAGGAACCAGCCTAGGTCACCCAAAGGAACCAGCCTAGGTCACCCAAAGGAACCAGCCTACGTCACCCAAAGGAACCAGCCTACGTCACCCAAAGGAACCAACCTAGAGCACCCAAAGGAACCAACCTACAGCACCCAAAGGAACCAGCCTAGGTCACCCAAAGGAACCAGCCTACGTCACCCAAACGAACCAACTCAGAGCACCCAAAGGAACCAACCTATGTCACCCAAAGGAGCCAACCTAGAGCACCCAAAGGAACCACTGGGGATCTTGTTGGGATCATTGGGTACTTTAGCATTATGACCGTGATAAAAATAAACCCCTCAGGCTTTTCAGCAGGTCGCTATAATACAAAATATAATAAAAAATACTTTTACTCTTCAGTCCTGTTCAAAAATGTAGTGGAGTAGAAACTACAAACACCTGCTCTCAATTATAGTGAAGTAAAAGTAAAAAATATCCACTTAAAAATGTACTTAAGTGAAATACAGATAATCCATTATTATTAGTCTGTAACATCTCCAAAGCTCAAAATGTTCTGTTCCACCTTGTGATGTCATGAAGTGGTAGTTTTTAAGTTAACACCTTTTACTTTTAGTTCAGTTGAGATTAGCAATTCCAAGTCTGAAATCATCTAAACAAGGTGGAACAGAGTGTTTTCTGTTTGAGAGAAGAAGAACTCAGCCTAAATATGCAGAGCTTGTGTGTTAAAAATGTGTGAATGAAACAAAACACAACTCCAGGTCTGTTTGTGACGAGGAAACAACATTATAACGTATATCAGAGAATAGTGTAATACTTGCCCTTTAAGTACAGTACTGCCTATTTTACCCCTGACAAACCAAAACCATATGCAACAACAGACGACTCCCCTTTAAAATCTAATCTGTACAAATAGACTCTGGTCCGTGTACATTCTCAGCATAGACCTCCATATTAGCGAACATGAGCGATGACTTTCTTTCTTCCAGCGCTGCGTCCGCTCTCTTCTCCGTCTCATTGCCCCATCACCAAATGAGTTCAGGGCGCCATAAAGCGTTCCAAATTTAAATATATAAAAAAAAAGAGGAAAGGATGAAAAAAATGCGCACGTTCTTTTTAATTAAAAAGGCTTCTAATAATCCACATCATATTATACGTGCAGGACTCATCGGTCAATTTAATAACAGTCGGGCTTTGCAATCTTAATATCTCCGCGTGCAGGTTTCTTTCATAACTGAGAGCTCTGTGTTAATTATACCAGGGCCTAATGGCGGGAATATTCTGGGCCTTGCGTGTTTTGATAAATGGGTTTTTGCTAAGATTTATTCCTAATTATATCATTTGTCTTTCTCCATTACTTTTTATGGCTCAAATTTATGAAGTCATTAAGACGTTAGTGGGCCTGATAATGATTAGGAGAAGGAATTGTATGAAAGTGAATTATATGAAAATGATTATAGCAAACGGAGTGCCTAAATGGAGAGAGAGGAGAGAGGGAAAGGAGAGAGGAACGGAGAGAGAGAGAGAGGAGAGGGGCTTTTGTTTGAGCGATGACGCCGGATCCGTGCCGCCATCTTTCTCTTTTTGGATGGAAAGAAAAAAATGATGATGGAATACCTCGTTTGTCCTGATCCATCTTTCTTCCACGATGGTTTGGTGTCGTCACTTGTTCAGACGCGGCGTATTAAGAGTCCATCTATCTGTCTGGGACGCTACCCCAAAACGCGATCGCTCACACTCCAAAATTGCGTACACGGGGCAGGCTTTTGTTTTATTAAAAATGGAAAATGAGACCACGGAAACCACATGACAAGCTCAGAGCGCCGTAATGTAGCTGCGCAATGAGGTCTGTGTTGGAACAATTTTCTACACTCCATTAAACATTATGTAGATGGTAATATTTACATGTATTTATGTTACTTAAATTACTGCTAAAGCTATACGATTACTAACACGCTACTGTAGTTGTCATGGGAACCCAACAAACTCAAGTGTTGATATTTATTAAAAGTGTACTATGTAACTTTTGTGGTGGAGGGTCCGTCATCCAAAAGTGGGACACCTCTTCGCAGATCACAAATACATTTATGTTACTTTCACTAATAATAAAGTCTTGTGCTCATAGACTGTATAAAGAAGTGGACTAAGTGAGTGTGACGTCACCCATAGCGATCGGCTCCAGTTAAATGAAGCTCATCGACGCTAGCAGTTATAAGGCGAATTTGGAGCCGAGTTACATATTTGGAATTCTGTCTGCAAGTATCCTAGCAACCAAAGAGCCAAGCCGGAGTGAGGCTGTTGAAGGTAAGGCCCCTTCCCGCCCACGCTGCTGGTTTAGTAGCAGGCGCTTAGCAACGCTGTCAATCAAACCGGTTGCTAACGCTAGCCTGATTCGTCTGTTATTAATGTTCATATCTTGAGTTACGGACACAATAGTGAAATAAAAACACCAGGATCATGTAGAGTGGGTCAATACAAACATTTTAACCCTATAGAGGTGGATGCTATTGCGCCGATAGGGCACCGTAACTCCGTAACCAATTGTGCTATCATGTAAATTCAAATGGCATCTCAAAGCAGAAGCATGGAGCGCTCTAAATATTTTACTGTCATTACGGTAATCTGCCTCTGTTGTTCCTTGAAGATGAGGAATAAGAGTGCAGGTGCCACAGGGATTTTTCCAGTCACATATTCAATACATACATTCTGATACTTCCTTTAACATGATTTTTATGGCTAAAAAAGAATAAAAGTCTAGGCGAGCTATACTGGTCTGTAGTGTGCTCAGTCTTTAAAGGGCTAAGACCAAAATGACGAGTCTGACAGCAGCAGTTACGGAGAGAGGGGCAATAGTTTTTCAATAGAAAGTGAACAGGAGCCAGAGTCGAAGTGCGCCCATGAGCACTTCCTATTTGGAATAGCTAACAGGTTAGCTATGTCCATTTTATGTCCAGGTTTTTCGAAGCTTCTCATAGCACTATCCAGTCACTCTGTACTGCACATCTGTAAGCTCCTTTTGTAGCCACAGCTGCCCTAAGACTATGGAGGTGATTCTGCCATTCTGCACCATTGGTCCCTCCGACAACCGATTACTCACACACTCATACACATTCACTCATGTCTTGCCTATGGACACAATGACAGAACTTGGTCTGAGCTCTGACTTTCAGGTAGGTGGACGACCAAAGTTTAAATATTCGGTTCAAATTAATTTAAACATTTACATACATTTAAAACAACTTCAGCTGAAAACATATATATACAGATAACACAATACATAGGAAAATAACATTAAAACACCAAGATATCCTGTGTGGCTAGTATTAAATGCCAGGGAGGAGAGGTGGGTTTTCAGTGTAGTCTTAAACTGTGGTAAAGACTGAGAGGAAAGTAAACATGAATGAATCTGTAATCTTCTCAATTGTTTTGTTTTTTGGTGCGTTTTAAGCTTTGGAGCAGTTCTCCTTCAGCGTTAGAAGCGTCTGGCCTGTTAAACCCTCCCTCTGCTGTCCCTCTAAAACACACAGCTATTCCTCCGTGTGCTTGGCCCTGCTCTAATTGCCTTTTTCAGCAGCAGATAATGAAACATATAAATACAAAGCCGTGAGAGCGTTTGGTTTGAAGTTATAGCCTCGTGTGAGAGTCTGGGGGAGCTCCTGGCGTCAGTGTAAAGCGTTTGAAGAGTCCACAATAGAAAAGCAACTGTTTCTTTTGCTCATGTGACAGGTGCCACTCATGTGTCCAAACGCAGTCTCTCCTTTACACTGCAGAAGTAAACCCTGCATTAGCTTCAGTCATTTCAAACCAGACGACCCTGTTTAAGAGTGGAGGGTTCCTCATGAAGGTGTTATTTGGAATGGTCCACAGTATGGCATTACGCTTATCTGTCTCCATGGGGACAAGCAGGTAGCACGGCGATTGGCCACAGGTCAGATCTGTGCAGTGGTGATCCCATTCACAGTAAAAATGTATAAAGCATGTTTTTCAAGACATTTTGTTCAGGTTTGGAACATTCCTGCTAATGAGACAAGTGTTTTTTAAAATTATATTATGTAAATTAAAATGTTGGTTGCTCAATAAACACTTAACCCTTAACTTAAAAGCTGCATCATCTGGATTTCTTCGTATGTTTTCCATGATGAGGGTGTGTGCATGATGCGTAAAATGACAGTTCAAAATCAAAACTAAATCAAAACCCCACCAATGGCCAGTAAAAATCTATAAATTAACCGCACCATTGTATAGGCCGCGTGGGGAAAAAAGTAGCGGCTTATTGTCCAAAATTTACAGTATATAAATTGCATTCTTTGAGTAAACCTAAACTATGTGTAGTTCCTCACAATCCATAGTTTACTAAACCCAAACTAGTCCACACAGTTGATAATGAAGTAAATGTAACTGAATTAGCTTAACGTAACTTAAAATATTCTTTTGTTGCAGTTTAGATGTTTGAAGAATCCAGAAAGAATCACCTACCAGGTTCTGTCTGAGTGGATCATTCGCTTGAGCTCTTCTGTCAAGTACTTTTGACAGGTGCTATTCTGACGGGTGCTATTCTGACAGGTGCTATTCTGACGGGTGCTATTCTGACGGGTGCTATTCTGACGGGTGCTATTCTGACGGGTGCTATTCTGACAGGTGCTTTGGACAAATACTTTTGACAGGTGCTTCTGACAGGTGCTATTCCTGAAACCCGCCCCTTTGGGTTTTCCACTGCAGCGGCTGACGCGGTTTGTCCCAGGCAGCGCGCCAGAGATCACAGCCCTGTTTTAATGAATGAATTATTTGATTATTTAATTAGCAGAGAGCGTCGTTAACAGCGGTGTTAATTAGCTAACATGTGGCCCAGTCGAGAGGCCAGCCACACCGAGAGAGACGAGAATAGCAACACACAAAGCTCAGCACTGGACTGGAGAGAAGGTCGTAGCACAGTTTTCATACAGTGATGAAGAGGCTCTCACCTTATCAAGCCAATGTGTTTTTATGAAAGAGCTGAGTCCAGAGTAGGTTCAGTGTTGTTATTGAGAACTGGATACTTGTGGATGCTTTACATTTGTGCATGTTTGTCATGGAAACCTGATTTTGTTTGACTTTTTCTGTGTACAGGAGAAAGAATAGTTGTTTTGACTGAAATTCTCCATCAAATGTATCAGTCTGTGAGGAGGCACAAGAGGTCAAGTGTGTGATGAGCATAGTCTGTATCTATAAATGGACAGCGCTAACCTGCTAGCCGCCATTTTCCAAATAGGATGTGATCATAGACGCGCTTCTGGCTCCACTGACTCTGGCTCCAATTCAGTTTACATTGAAAAACCGTCACCTCTCTCTCTGTAACTGCTGCTGTCAGACTCGTCATTTTGGTCTTAAATGTTTGTATTAACCCGCTCTACATGATCCTGGTGTTTTTATTTTGCTATTGTGCCCGTAAATCAAGATAGAACACTAATAATAGACATGTCGCTCCCCCTAGTGTTAACAACAGGTTTGATTGACAGCGTTGCTAAGCGTTGCGAGGCTCCTTCAACACCCTCGCTTCGGATTGGCTCTTTGGTTGCTATGATACTCGTAATTAGAATTCCAAATGTCGAACTGGGCTCCAAATTCGCTCCTATAACTGCTCTAGCCTCGATGAGCATCACATGACTGGAGCTGAACGCCGTGGGTGACGTCACATTCGCTTAGTCCACTCCTTTATACAGTGGATGGCGTTGAAGCTACTTAAGAACTGCTATACTGTGGAACATTCTAGGCAAAGCATAACATCTCCATGGAAACAACCAGATGGCGGACACCCAACCAGAAAAGTTACATAGTGCACTTTTAGACAAACACTGTTATTGTAATGGTCGTGTGGTACCGAGCGTTGTATCATGACAGATATCAGATTGGTTGCAGCAGTTGCACAAATTGGGTCTAGATTAATAGCTTTGTGCGTGTGTCGTGTGATGGTGGAGGTGGTGGAGGTGGTGGAGGGGTCTTGGGGGGTGCGGGGGTCCGACAGTAGGGGGCAGTATAAATTGGGGTGAGATAGAGGCGGGGGAGATGCGACGCTGTGCTGTGACCCTCATCCGACCATAGACGAGCAGTGTGTCTCAATTAACCCTCCAACACAAACACTGTCATTCACACGCACATGCTGGGATTCTCTGCATCGTGGGGACATTACATTTGATTTCATTTAAATTTATTTATTTATTTAGTGCAAGACAGACAAATATAGTGAGCAGTCATATACAGTAGTGGCAAGTGGTGATAAGACCAAGATATACAAGACATAACAAGACTTAACATGGTTTGTAGACGTAACAGAAAAGTCTGTGTTGTGTGTTTGTGTGTGTGTGCGTGTGTGTATGTGTGGGGGTGTGTGTGTGATATTTCCGTGATTTTGGACAGGGGTAAGGTGGAGATGACAGAGGAAAGTGCTAGTATGAGTAATTTGTAAGTGAGAAAAGAAACTATAGAGAATATAGAGGGGGAAAAAAATAATAAATGAATAATAATAATAATAATAATAATAATAATAATAATAATAATAATAATAATAATAATAATAATAATAATAATAATAATAATAATAAGATCTTGCTGGGCCATTACATTGATTTACATTCATTTCCCCGAAGCTGATCCTAACTGAACTTGTGTGTGGTAGGATGTAGCTGTGGTAAATATACAATACATCAGTTAAGTGGCAGTTTGTGGGAAAAAAGTTAACAAGGGAAGTTCTGAAATACAGGAAGTAGCTCAGTTCTAAAACAGAAAGTGTTATAATTGATACTGTCTTCATTGAGCAGACTGTACATATAAATGGACGTAGCTAAACTGCTCGCCACCGCGCTCCAAATAGGAAGTGACACCAGTTCTGTCTCTCTCCTCTCTCACTTTCTCAATATCCCCACCCTATCTCCTTCCCTCTACTGCTTCTCCTTTTCTTTGTTTCTTTCTTTCTGTCTCTACCCTCCCCGTCTTTTTCTCTTACATGTCTCTCTTCCCTCTCCCCTTACTCTTGTCTCTCTCCTCTCACTGTTTCCTGTTCTTCACCTCTTACCCTCTTCTACTTTCTCCATTTCTCCTCTTCTATGTTCCTTTCTTGTCTTTCCTCTCCTCTCCCCCTCTTTACCCTGAACAATCCCCACCCCTCTCTCCCTGCCTCTCTTCACCCTCTTTAGGTCTCTCCTATTCCTGTCTCACCATCCCTCCTTATTTCTTCTCTCTTCTCTCTCTCCCCCACCCTCCTCTCTTCTCTTCCCCCTCCCTCTCTCCACTGTTTCACCTCTCTCCCTCCCTTCTCTCTCTTATCCCATCTCTCTCTCCACCCTCTCTCTGTCCTCTCTAGGTCTCTCCTCTTCCTCTCTCTCCTTATTTCTTCTCTCCTTCTCTCTCTCTATCCCCACCCTCTCTCTATCCCCACCCTCCTCTCTCCTCTTCCTCCCTCCCTCTCTCCACTGTTTCACCTTTCTCCCTCTCTTCTTTCTCTTATCCCATTTCACCTTCCCCACTCTCCTCTTCCTCTTTCCCTTTCTCCATTGTTTCACCTCCCTCCATCTCTTCTTCCATCTCTCCCCGACCCTCCTCTCTCCGCTTCCTCTCTCGCTCTTTCAGCTGTTTCACCTTGCTCCCCCTCTTCTCTCTCTTCTCCCAGCTCTCCCTCCACCCTCTCTTTCTTCTCTCTAGGTCTCTCCTCTTCCACTCTCTCCATCCCTTATTTCTTCTCTCCCTCTCCCTTTCTCTATCTATACCCTCTCTCCCCCACCTTCCTCTCTCTTCTTCCTCCCTCTCTCTCTCTCCACTGTTTCACCTCTCTCCATCTCTTCTCCCATCTCCCCTATCCTCCTCTCTCCTCTTCCTCCCTCCCTGACTCCACAGTTTCACCTCTCTCCCCCTCTTCTCTCCCACGTCTCCCTCCACCCTCTCTCTGTCCTCTCTAAGTCTCCACTCTTCCTTTCTCTCCATCCTTCCTTATTTCTTCTCTCCCTCTCTCTTTTTCTATCTCCACTCTCTCTGCCCCACCTTCCTCTCTCCTCTTCCTCCCTCTCTCCACTGTTTCACCTCTCTTCTCTCTCTTCTCCCACCTCGCCCTCCACCCCCTCTTTCTCCTCTCTAGGTCTCTCCTCTTCCTCTCTCTGCGTTCGTCCTTATTTCTTCTCTCTCTCTTTCTCTCTCCCCCCTCCTCTCTCCATCCCTCTCTCCCTCCTCCCTCCTCTCCTCTTCCTCCCAGCTCTAATTGTATATGTGCGATGCAGATCCCCACAGAGCTGCCACAGTGATTGCAATTAAAGGGGTTCCCTGCGCCGCACCCCTCCGTCCCCTCCCTCCCCCCTCCCCTGACACGCTCCAGTCTCCAGCCCTCTGCCCCCCGTCCACCCCTCCATCCCCCTCCCTCCGTCGAGTCCGAGCGCGAGGGAGAGAAATATCTTTACTTCAATCAGACCAGGACTACAAAAGACTGTTCTGTGGGCATTCTTTTCAAGGGACATTTGAAACACTTTTAATCTTAATTTTCGCTCTTATGGGCTCTACCAAGTACTTTTGTAGGGTTTTTTTTTGTGGTATGTTTCAAAATGGGTTTAGACAGAGATGGCGTTGGGGACAATACAATAAAAATACCCTAACAGGTCTAAAAGTGATGTTTAACCTTTAAATGCCATATTTGCTTAGCAGTATCGATACTCATACACATTTGTGGGGTCAGTATAGATGATTTGATATAATTTGACCAGTTTCCATGTATTTGTAATGGACCTGTACTTGTATTTTTTTTTGTCCCAGTACAGATATATTGTATAAGCAGCCCGTAGGGTCAAAAAGAGACCAATGTGTACTGTCTGCATCTAATTATAAAGTGTTTTATCCGCCAAGAACCAGGAAGTGTGCTGCTAGTAGCTTTATCACGACTGCAAACCTCTGACCTCTGAAAATTGTGGAAAGCACTTATAAACTCATCATGGTGAATGATCAGGATGCTCGAAATGCATAAGGTAAATGAGGAATAACTTTGGATCAATGCAAATTGTTTCAAATTACCATATTTTTCGGACTATAAGTTGCTCTGGAGTCGCACCAGCCAAAAAAAGTATAATAATGAAGAGACCAAGAACAGATATTTTATCTTTAAATAATAATAATAAAATAGAACAACAGGCTGAATATCAGTACAGCACGCGAACAACACATTTATATTTATTCAGCTACATGAAGCAGAGACAGAACTGAACACGTCTGGTATGTTTACGTAAAATATTAACAGATAACTAAAACACAAGCTAACAAGTTTACTCTCGATCTCACTCCAAATCACTATTCTTCTTTTATGGGGCATTTTTGTTCAGTTTTTCTCAGATGTCTTTTCAATTACCATAATGTTGACATTCTTTATTTTCATTGGTACAGAAGTGGTAGATACTGGTACACAAGTCTAAAGAGTCCTCACGCCGTTGTCAGTGTGACAATAACAAAGACGTGAAATTATATATTTTAATAATTTCACATATAAGTCGCATCTGAGTATAAGTCACACCCCCAACTATGAAAAAAAGTGCAACTTATTGTCCGGAAAATACAGCAGCTAGTTTTGTTTTGCATGTGTTAAGACAGTAAAAATCAGGTAAAGCATCAAACAAGAAAAACTAACATAGCTGAGGTGAATATAGATTTTTTCGTGACGATATCTTTATGCTCTGACCCGTCTCATCTATAAACTTATAATAAAGGCTGGATGACGTCTTTGCTTTTCCCTCACACATGATTCCTATTACTCTGAACCTATGGCTGCTAATAGTCTTCACCTGTCACCGCGGCGACGATGAATTTTCCATGTGACAGTGCAGCGAGGAAGACTACGATGTCGAGCGCTCCGACCCAAGACTTCAGACGGCTCAATTTACTCCGGGCACTTCCAAGTCGCTGATGACGCTTCCCATCTAGAGACATTTAACACAATTCTATAGCACTGGTCTCTGGTTCAGCCCCAGTGCACAGACCAGTGGAATAAACGCAGAGCCAAGCCAATTAAAGGGAATCTCACTTGTGTGTCTGACTGGAGTGTCTGCAAGAGCACCTCGCAGTTAACCTTTGGAGTGGTGCGAAAAGGAGAGGATGAGGAAGGAGGGAGGAGAGGAGGAGAGAAGGGAAGAGAGGAGATGTTTTAGGTCTAATGGGCTCTCAGTGTTGTGGTAAGGCCGCTTAATTTGCTCCGTTCTCCTGTCAGAAAGGACTTATGCAAAAATGGAGAGCAGAGATGAAAAATGCGTAGGAGAGAAAGAGTTTTTAACACGAAAGAGACTGTCGGTTTGAAAGTGGAAAGATTCAAAAGGAAAACAGTGGCTGTGTTTATGTGCGCATCAAAAATCTGATTGTTATCTGATTTTTGGAGTGATCAGATTATGGTGATGTCATGTGAACAGTTGCATCTGATGTGAGACTTAGACTGTGTAAAGAAGTGGACGAAGCACCACTGGTTTAGCAGGGAGTGGGCGCTTAGCAACGCTGTCAATCAAACCTGTTGCTAACGCTAGAGGGAATGACCTCAGGGAAAGACGCCGCCTGATTTGTCTGTTATTAATGCTCATAATCATGATTTACAGACAAAAAAGTGGAATAAAAACCTTAGGAACGTGTAGAGTGGGTTAATACAAACATTTACTATATTTTTTACAGAATATAAATCACACTTTTTTTCATAGTTTGGCCAGGGTGCGACTTATACTCAGATGCAATTTATATGTGAAATATATGTTTTTTCCTTCATTATTATGCATTTTTTGGCTGGTGTGATTTATACTCCAGTGTGACTTATACTCCGGTACAACTTATACTTCAGTGCGCCTTATACTCCAGTTCGATTTATACTCCGGAAAATACGGTAAACAAACAAAATGACGAGCCTGTCAGCAGCAGTTACAGAGAGAGAGTCGACAGTTTTTATACAAAGTGAATTGGAGCGAGAGTCGATAGAGCCGGAAGCGCGTCCATGCTCACTTGGAATGTGGCGGCTAGCACGTTAGCGCTGTCCATTTTTCTATACAGTCTATGGATGTGACTGTGATCCAATTTCTTTCTGATTGTTCATACCTGTGCTGTTTTGACAAGGGAAATTATGGCAAAAAAGGGCAAACTTATGAGGTAAAGACACATTTGAAAGAGAAAATACATTATACTTTGTCATTACTCTAAAAGTCCAATGATGATCTGACACATGTCACCAGGTGTTTTTGATGATCTGGTTTCTGTGGGGAAATCAGATGTAAGTATTGGTTTATCTGATTATTCTAGATATATAACCTTGAATGGCCATGTAAATGTTGTTGGCTTATGGCTTCTGGTCATGGAGCAACTCATTTTCTTTTTGTTCATCTTACGTGTCTATTTGATGGCTTTAAGGGCGACTGTGGCTCAGTTGGTACAGTGTGTGTCCACTGATGAGAAGGTTGGCGGTTTGAATCTCGCTCTCGACCTATGAATTGAGATTTAATGAACACAAGGTCTTTTAAGTAATATTTTCTTGGGAACTGCTCCTTTACAGCAGTAGAACCATCAACCTCTTCAGCCTCCTCCACTTTATTACCACCAATGTCCAGGTCCCATGGGAGATATTTTCTTTAACGAAATTTACTCTACCGTATTTTCCGCACTATAAGGCGCACCTAAAAGCCTTTAATTTTCTCAAAAACCCACAGTGCGCCTTATAATCCGATGCGCCTTATATATGGATCAATATTGGTCAATTATGACACCCGTAGTCAAGAGGCGTCGCTGAAGTAATAGCGGTAATAACCCTTTAAGGACTGAGCACACTATGGGCCAGTATAGCTCACCTAGACCTAGACTTTTATTATTTTTTAGCCATAAAAATCATGTTAAATGAAGTATCAACATTTGCTGCATTTTTTCCACACAACTACTTCTATTTTACACATCCATTCGTATTTTTTATTTTACGCGTCGAATAAATTACTGGGAAAATCTCCGCAGCCCCGCGCTCTCATTCAACACCTTCAGGACAACAGAGGCAGATTACCGTAATGACGGTAAAATATTTAGATAGCCCCGTGTCTCCGCTTTGAGACGCTGTTTGAATTTACATGAGAGCACGACCGGGCGCGGAGTTACGCTGCAGGAAAGTCCGCAACCCGCTCTATCTGCGACGATAGGATCTGACGCTATAGGGATAACGGGGAGACAGCGCCGGGCGACATACGCCACAATCTGCCAATGGATTGCGGATGCCTGGGCTGATATATCAGTCTCAACTGTGGTCCGAGTTTTACGAAGGCAGGAAATGTCACTGAACTGTTAAGACAACAGCAGCGACACGGATAATGGCGATTTTGACGAGACGGAATCGAGCACTTTGAATGAGCTCGACCAACTGTTCAACTCAGACACTGAAGAGGAAGAACTCGACGGATTCGTGAATGAGGAATGAACTGAAAAAGTGAGGCTTTACGTGTTTCTTTCACGTGTTTACAACTAAACAAGGCTGGGAGATATTGTGAATATGGACATTAACGTTTGAACAACGTTGAGTTATTGTTATTACGTTGCACTATTTCGAGAGTTACTATATTGTGAATGCATTAACTTGTTTTGTGAGTTTGACTGACTTATCTGACATTCCCCTTAGCGCAGCTCCATCTCGTGGATGCGTAACACAACCCCAGATACTACAGTAGTTTATATTCTATGCGCCTTATAATGCGGTGCGCCCTATATATGGAATTTGTTTTAAAATAGGCCATTCATTGAAGGTGCGCCTTATATTCCGATGCGCCTTATAGTGCGGAAAATACGGTACTCTACCTCCAGATTAAAGGGTTAAAGTCAGTCGCCGTTGCATCTGTTTAACTTGTAGAACTGTGGATCTCATTTAAATGTTGTTTTCAGAGGCAGAGTTTAAGCGTAAACCAAAATGGGCCCATATGAAACAAAAGCAGATGGTTGTGTAGAACGGCGCACACAGCAGCTAATTGTTCTGACAAAACCCGGGTTCGATTTCAGATTTGCAGGATTTGGAGTCACCACTTCCTCTTCTGTTTCTGTGAAAGAAACTGAACCTCAGACTTAAACAGTAGCAGAGGATATGAGCAAACATACGGTAAGTGAATCAAATGTGAGGTTTTTATTGTTTCAGAGCACGCTGGGATTTGTTGAGACACACAAAACAAGTGAAGACAAGTTACAAGCATGACCAGAGGAGGCGCTGCGGTCTGGATTTCTAAATGTTGAGTTGAAACAGTCATCTGCTCTGGAGTACCTGGATGGAGGATTTGTCGACACAGGGAGAGTTACCAATACGCCACTGTGGCCGATGCAATCACATGACCTTTTTACCATTAAGCATACCATTCTGAGGACTTTTGTACAATTCAAAAAAAATCTACAATTGCTATGGCAACAGAGCAGATTTTTCATCACTTAAAACCCAAATGAATATGAACTGGAGGGAACATACTCAAGTCAGATTAATGTTACTTTAAAGGTCCTATAATACACAAAACTGACTCTTGTGAGCTTTAACACATGTTGTAGTGTTGTCACGTCCTCAAAAACATTGTTGGAGTTTTGTTTTATTCACACATGTTTGAGTAATCTTAGTTTATTAGTCTGTAACATCTCCAAACCTCAAAATGCTCTGTTCCACCTTGTGATGTCATGAAGTGGTAGTTTTCAAGTTCACAGCTACTTTTTACCTTTATTTCAGTAAAGATCGGCGATTTCAGGGCTGAAATCATCTAAATGATTCTAGTGAAGGTGTAAGGAGTTCAAAAACACAGTGGAGCACTTCCTGTATCACCACATGACATCACAAGGTGGAACAGAGTGTTTTCAGTTTGAGAGAAAAACTCAGCCTAAATATGCAGGTTTGTGTGTTAAACGTGTGTGAATGAAACAAAACACAACTTCAGGTCTGTTTGTGATGAGGAAACAACATTAAATAATCCACAAATATGGTACAATGAAAACAGAATATTGGTACTTCAAAATAATATTAAAGGTGCACTATGTAACTTTTTGATGGAGGGTCCACATCAGCTTGACTCCATGGAGATGTTATTTCTTTTTACCTGGCATGTTCTGTAGTCTGACATTAGACTTATTTATCACCATGGAGACAAGCGGGGAAAGCCACGAGGCCAAGTTACAGGTCTGATCTTTGGAGAGGCGATCCCCCGCTCACCCTCAACATGACTAAGTTTAATACCACACTGTGAAATATTTGCGAAAAAGCAATAAATATCTCCATGGAGACGAGCAAAAGGTGGACTCTCCTCTAGAAAAGTTATAACGCAGTGTAAAATAAAAGTAACAAATGGAGTGCGATAAAACTATTTCCTCAAAAACTTAAAAATCACTTCTTACTGTAACATGATAAAACTATAACATCACAGACAAAATGGTGTCTGCTCTGAAACATGGATGTCTATAGACTGCTCACTATAGTCTCCTCTATGTGTCTCTGTTACATAAAGTGAGACCATCTTCACCATCTCCTCCACGTCTCCAGCCCCATACCCCTCTGCGAACTCATTCCCACCTGCCAGGCCCTCTGATCGGGCTGAGATGGGCCCTATACGGCGTTAATGGAGTCTCTGTAGCTCAAATGTTCTTGTGGAGAGATTAGTGAGATATTTCTAATCACAGCAGGTTTTCACGAACATCAGGGACTTGATCTTGTTCAGATGGCTCTAAAGGACAAAGTGTTCGCTTGTTAAATTCCCCACCAAAGTCACGCCCCGAGCTCCGTCGTGGCCTTATAAAGAACTTATGAGATTTCTGCGCAGTTTTCTGGTTTAGATTAAAATGGGACAAACTGTGCGGCGATAGTTGTAAAATTAGATTATGGGAGCGATCAAAACTAACACGATATCTTGGTAATTAACTTTTTCGATGCCAAGATCTGGAGAAGGTGGCTTGGCATGGGTCAAATGCAGAGCTGCTGAGGTGGAACTTGGTCTTGTAGCGTCTCCTGCTTGTATCTACGGTGAGTTAATGCTGCACTGTGGAACATTCCAAGCAAACAAACATAAAGAAATATCGTTCCTGTGAATAATAAACTTGACAAACTGTGCGGCAATAGTTGTAAAATTCCGTAGGTAGGTTGATCCCGCAGTTAAGGTGACCTCAAGATCTGGAGAAAGTTACCAGGTGATGGGCACGGGATGGGTCAAATGCAGATAGTTACAATCAATGACACCCGTTGATCGTTATTTTCTAATTTGATATTTTAAACTGTAATATTGATCTAAAACAGCTTAATAAAAGAAACACACTGGTTCACTTCCATTGTCCCGAAGATTGGCGGTTCGAATCCCGCTCCCACCGATGTCCGCTGTCGTTGTGTCCTTGGGCAAGACACTTCACCCACCTCGCCCCCAGTGTCTGCGTACTCTCGTGTGTGAATGGGCGACTGGTTCCTCGAGTGGTACCATTTAAAGCACCGATTTCCACCAGCCTGCCTAAAAAAATAAAATAAAACGGTTAGTAGGAAGTAAGTAATGAGCTGTGGGTGTTATATGGTTTGCAAAATGATGAAAAGTAAGAGCTGTCGCCATAGCAATTAACAATTCAAAACTAAATATTATATCTCTTGAATGGTCAATGGTCCTCAAAATGGCGCCATATAGCAGGACACTGAAACCCATGAATAGTTATATAGTCTTTACAGGCCCATAAAGATACAAAAATATATCAGTGTGTCGTTTGGTGGTGTCATTTTTTTTTTTTTTTTTTTTGCAGCCGTGATTTGAACGCTCAGTAAAACATATTTAACAAACACATTACAGACGCAGACGATTTCTCCCATAACTAATCCCGCCGTTTTAACCCCGTCTCTGACCCTGTACGCGCTGGTGGTCCATGGCTCTGTATCTAATGTGCCGACAGGAAGTGGCCTCTGCGGTCGTCATGGAAACAGGAGGTTTTGGACCAAACAGACTCCTGGTTGTGACTCTGAGCCTCTCCACTGCCCGGCCCGTGACCCCCCCTCCCCCCATCCCTTCTTCTGTGGCCCCCCCTTTATGAGCTTTACGTCCAAGGCTTTTTTCACCAAAAGTTTACCAAAGAAGTACCCAAATAATTACGTAACTTTTGATGTGGAGGTTTGTCATCTGCTTGTCTCTATGGAAATGTTATTGCTTTGCCTGGAAAATTCCTCTGTAAGGCTTTATCTACATATTACATGTTTTATTACTAAAATAGACACTGTGGGCTTGCCTCTCCACAGATCTGAGCTGTAACTTGGTCTTGTAGCGTCACCCGCTTGTCTCTGTGGAAATGTAATTGATTTGCCTCGAAAGTTCCTCAGTAAGGCATTATCTACATCATACATGAATTCAATTACATGCTTTATTACTAAAACTAAACCGTCACCTGCTTATCTCTATGGTAAGTTAATGCTGTACTGTGGAACATTTCGGGTAAAGCAATAACATCTCCATGGATACAAGCAGACGGCATAACCTCCACAATAAAAGTAAACAAGCATAAAATGAAATAGTGTAACATTTCTATTTCCTACTACTTCATTTGAAATAGTGCTTCTTTAGCTCATTCAGAAATGAAATATGTCCTTCAACTTTAGCCTTAAGAATGACTGCTTCTGCAAACGGTAATAGGAAATAGTTCTGCAGTTTTTGAATAAGGTGAGAACACAGGGCTTTTGGGAGTTATGTAGTTTTATGTTGTGGGTTTGGTGAAGTGGACAAAGGCCACATGTTCTGGGGGTGGTACAGTCCTGAGGGAGCAGACAGGAAGAGGCGTCTGGTCCAAACAAACACCAGCTTCCTGTCCACTGTCCTGCACGCGGCCTCAGGCTATTGTCCCACAGTCAGCCACATGCTAACGGCACACTAACAACACCCTAACTGCCCGCTAACAACACCCTAACAGCCCGCTAACAACACCCTAACAGCCCGCTAACAACACCCTAACAGCGCGCTAACAACACCCTAACAGCCTGCTAACAACACCCTAACAGCCCGCTAACAACACCCTAACAGCCCGCTAACAACACCCTAACAGCCCGCTAACAACACCCTAACAGCCCGCTAACAACACCCCAACAGCACACTAACAACACCCCAACAGCCCGCTAACAACACCCTAACAGCCCGCTAACAACACCCCAACAGCACACTAACAACACCCTAACAGCCCGCTAACAACACCCTAACAGCCCGCTAACAACACCCTAACAACACCCTAACAGCCCGCTAACAACACCCCAACAGCACACTAACAACACCCTAACAGAATGCTAACAACACCCTAACAGAACAATAACAACGCCCTACCAGCCCGCTAACAACAACCTAACAGCCCGCTAACAACACCCTAACAGCCCGCTAACAACACCCTAACAGCCCGCTAACAACACCCTAACAGCCTGCTAACAACACCCTAACAGTCCGCTATCAACACCCTAACAGAACGCTAACAACACCCTAACAGCCCGCTATCAACAACCTAACAGCCCGCCAACAACACCCTAACAGAACGATAACAACACCCTAACAGAATGCTAACAACACCCTAACAGCATGCTAATAATACCCTAATAGAATGCTAACAACACCCTAACACAGTGGTGTCCAAACTACGGCCCGGGGGCCAAATGTGGCCCTCAGACCAATTTTTATTGCCCCTTAGGCCTTTACTTGAACTGGCCCAATTGATCATAATCAGTACTTTTTACGTCAAATTTCAGTAATTCTATCAATATAACCTAAATAACATCACACTGCATTGTCATACAGACCTAATATTATATTTCAAGCCTTATTTAAAGTATGAAGTCAAAACTATGTTAAATGCACCATCTGAATTATTGACTGTATTTTTACCTCTGGTCTGTGGCCCTCAGTGTCAAATATATATACAGCACACTAACAACACCCTGGTCAAGTGTATAAAATAAATAAATAGGTTAATATAGGCTAATGGGCGCCATATATAGTTAAATAGTAAATTGCAATACTGTTAGTTAAAGATACACTATGTAACTTTTCTGATAAAGTGTATGCCACTTGCTTGTCTCCATGGAGATGTTATAACTTTGCCTGGAATGTGTGAGTATGGCGTTGAACTTATCTACTTTATATATTTTTTCAGTTACAGGTGTTTTAATTGTTAAATACTACCTTGATTATAGAATATATGTCAAAGAGTCACCATGTTCCATATAGGAAGTGATCATGGGCACGCGTCCGGCTCCATTTCACTTTGTATTGGAAAACTGTGGCCCCTCTCTGCAACTGCTGCTGTCAGACTCGTCATTTTGATCTTAAAATGTTCATATTAACTCTCTCTAAATTATCCTGGTATTTTTTTATTTCACTATTGTGTCTGTAACTCAAGATATGAACCTTAATAACAGACAAATTTTTCTTTCCCTGAGGTCCCTCACGCTTGCATTAGCAACAGGTTTGATTAACAGTGTACCTAAGCACCTGCTTCCTGCTAAACCAGTGGTGCAAACAGCGAGGGGCATTACCTTCACCATCCTTGCTCTTGATTGGCTCTTTGGTTGCTATGATACTTGTCTCAGAATTCTAAATATGGAACTCTGCTCCAAATTGGCTCCTATAACTGCTCTAATGTTATAACTGCTTCATTTGACTGGAGCTGAACGCTAAGGGTGACGTCACACTCAGTCCACTTCTTTATACAGTCTATGGTTTTAAGTCCTAATGGCTGACTATTCACATACCCCTCTCTCTTTAAAGGCACTAGGTCAGTTTTTTAGCCAGCAGGCTGTGATTGGCTGACAGTGAAAAGCAAGGAGAGTGTTGACTACTCTTTTCAGTACTCTGGTTGACCTGAGAATTGAACCCACAACCTTCTCTCTTGAACAGAACAATGGACTTTTGTAAGGGCAGCTGTGTTTATATAACTTTGGATCCAGTCCTGATGAGCCGATACTCGTGTTGATATTGGCTTCTTCAATTCTGCAGAGGGTCAGTGGAGAAACAGACAGCAGAGACTCAGGGCCACTGCACAAAAAATACTTTAAATTAAAAATAAAAATGTAAAATTACCTCAATTTGGTTTTAACCAGAATAGATTTGTCCAAGATATTTATTTAACCTTTAAAAGCTGGCCCTGCATGGAAACCAGGGCTCCTGTAGAGATCTATGCAGACACAGGCAGAACATGCAAAATCCACCCACACACAGTTCTAGCTTTGCCACAATACTTGGATAGTTTCACTGTTGCTTTTACAAAATTTATTTCCCACATTTCTTTTCGCAAATGGATTAAAGAAAAAATAGCAGATTTAATATACTTTCTTACGCCATACACTTTTTAAATACAAAAGAAAGACCCCTCCCCTTTCTAAAAAAACCAAAAACAAAACAAAAAAAACCCACAATATTTTGTTGAAATCACTGTTTCCCGAATGTCTCTACCCTCTTTCCCCCATTTCACACTAAAAGAAAGAAGAAAGACTAAAAAAAAAGAAGAAATAAGAAAAAAGAACAATAGGTGAAAGATGTGAAGACGTTACAATGGGCTTCAGAACGATTTTTTTAGTTTGTTTTTGTCCCAATTTCTCATTCTCTAAATTTCTTGTAGACTTTCCAAAACAAAATATAATAAAAGTTCTTGTATTTTAAATCTTCTTTTGAACTCTTAATATTTGAATTCTTCGAAAGTCTATGGGAAAATGAATGTAAAATGCTGTTTAGCTCAATGTTTGTGATCTTGTTTTTATATTAAATGTGATTTTAATGTTACAGTCAACCTGTCCAAAAACAACATATGGAAACTAGCTTGTGGACTTAATATGTACTGTCCCTTTTCCAAATAAATAAATAAAAAAAATACAAATAAAACAATATTATACCTTTTGAATGGAAAAAATTCTCAAAACGTTGCAGAAACCCATGAGTATTAATAAGGCTAAACAAATCAAACAAAACACATAAAGCTTAATATTATGACTTTAACTCGTGATTTTTGCAGAGCATGTGGATGTTGACGTGTTGCTAATGTGCTCCGTGTGTGTATTTGTGCGTATGTTTGTGTGTCCGTGTGGGGACAAGGCTCTGGTTTGTCCTCCTGTTTGTTTAAGAGGCACATGACTCAGCTCTAAAACACCAGGCTGTTTCTGTACCGGCCAAACTCTCCTCTCACACACGTTTATTTTACCCACAATTCCACAGGGCCCAGCCGGAGCAGTGCGGCTACTCACTGACCCCAATGTTCCCTCTGTACGCCTCACTGTGGAGAATTACAATGACCCAAATAGAAGTACATGACAGAAATAACGTTTTTTTGGTGCTAGTGAAAACTTAAAAACTAGTTTTTAGTTGTACAACACCTTACAACACCTCATCTCAGTATAATGTTAATGCTTTTAATCACAAATTACAATTCAGAATCAGATTTAGATTTAGTTACTGTATTTTCTGGAGTATAAGGCGCACCAGAGTATAAGTCGCACCAGCCAAAAAATGCATAATAATGAAGAAAAAATATAAATCTATTTGACATATAAATCACATCTGAGTATAAGTCTCACCCAAACTATGAAAAAAGTCCAACTTATAGACCAGAAAATACGGTAATTATGTCGGAAAAATGAATTAAATGCTACACCAGTGTACACAGACACTGGGGGCAAGTTGGGTTAAGTGTCTTGCCCAAGGACACAATGACTGCATTCATCTGTGGGAGCTGGAATCTCACCACCAACCTGTGGGTTAGTGGATCTACCAGTGATGTTTTATGTTGAGAGCTGGATTCAAACCACCAACCTTTGGATCAGTGGACAAACACACTCGGCAGTCTATGGAGATGTTATGTGTGTTGCTTGGAATGTTCCGCAGTATGACGTTAACTTATCTCCATAGCAGCCTTTCACTATAGTTACACCTTTAAGTTATGTTTTACTGTCAAACTGTCACCGTTTCCATTGGGCAAGACACTTTCAGATTGTCTTCTGCACTGTTTCCTCTAGTCAAGGTTTGGAAAGGGCATCTGGTACAAAAATAACTTGCCTCTTCAAACTCTTTTGTTTCAATCCCCAGAACCACTTAAATTCCTTGTAAACATGCTAATGCTAAAGAACAATGAGAAAATAAACGACTGAAGCTCTTGTGAACGCTGTACTAACAGAGCCATGCGTTTTTTCTGAACACAACTTGACGACAGCAGAGTCCAGTGATGTTTTATGAACTTATAGGTCCTACATTACACAAAATGGATTCATGTGAGCTGTAAGCCATGTTAGGATGTTGTTTCTTCATCAAAAACACACCTGGAGTTGTGTTTTGTTTCATTCACATGTTGAAGCCTGTGTCTCCAAAGTTCAAAATGCTCCGTTCCACCTTGTGATGTCATGAAGTGGTATTTTTCAAGCAGCTACTCAGGGACAAGTTGCTGTAGCTTGTCCTATAAAAACACAGAGGAAGCTTTACTCAGAGATAACAGCTACGTGGTAACTAATGACCACAAGATCTCTTTCTGAAACTTCATACACTGCCAAGTTATTAAAACATTTCACAGAATCTTGCATTTTAAACTGCCCTTTTGGACTGAAAACATGGATGTGTTATGGATATGAGTTAGCTTGTAGCTGGTTAGCCTTCACAATGCCTTTGAACTCTTAATACTACAAAATTTACTTCCAGAAACTGACCAAGCTGTTGAGCTCAATGTTGTTTTTGATACAGGAACACTTCCTGTATCACCACATGACATCACAAGGTGGAACAGGGTGTTTTCTGTTCGCGAGAAGAACTCTAAATATGCCTAAATATGCAGGATTTGTGTGTTAACCAAAAGATCAGAAAATGGTCTAATATGGGGCCTGGCTGCCAAGGAGTAGTCCGAACCTTTACCTATGACACAAAAATCCAAGCAAAATACAAATGGAGCATTTTTGGAGACGTGATTAGTTGAGAGGAAAGAAATTCAGGCTGTGATTGGCTGATAGTGAAAAACAGGTGACAGGAGGTGTGAGCAAAGAAAAAACAGTGTTCCTGGTTGAATTCCAGTTTCATAACTCCAGAAGGATGGAAAATTAGGACAGTTGCCATAGCTATTGACAATTTAAAACTAAATATTATATCACTGGAACAGGTGGTTTTCAGATTCAAGAATGTGATGATTTCATACTCCCAGATGGGGGGCAAGAGCCAGACTTTCCCACTGATAATAATGCAAGAAATATTCAAATGTTACGCAGTTGTTGAACCTGATCATTTATATTATTGACTAAACATAGACTGTATAAAGAAGAGTGGTGAGTGTGACTAAAGCAGTTATAGTGACCAATTTGGAGCTCCATATTTAGAATTCCGACCACGAGTATCATAGCAACCAAAGAACCAATCCGGTGCGAGGCTGTTGAAGGTAACGCTGTCAATCAAACCTGTTGCTAACACTAGCGGGAGCAACCTGAGGGAAAGAACGTTCATATCTTGATTTACGGACACAATATGAACATTTTAAGACCAAAATGACGAGTCTGACATCAGCAGTTACAGAGAGAGGAGCCACAGTTTTTCAATAGAACATGAATTGGAGCCAGAGTCGATGAAGTCGGAAACACGCTCATGCTCACTTTCGACTTGCAACGTGGCGGCTAGCAGGTGAGCTAAGTCCATTCATATATACAGTCTATGGACTAAACCCATCAACTAGCCATATTACAAAACGAAATCTGCTTTTTAACAATATTTATTTTAGCTGCGCCCATCTGTACTAAATACTATTGGGACTATAAAATGTGGTGAAGTCATGTGAAACCAAACAATGGGCAAAAGTCCTCAAAATGTCGCCCACGTAAACCAGGGCCAGGCTGAAACCCACGAAAAGGGACCGGAGGTGGTTTTTAGATGAGGGGTGATATGATGATGTGGATATGTTTGTTGAGGGGGAGTTTGGTGGTGATGGGGGAGAAAGGGGGTGAGAAATGGGGGAGGAGGGGAGGCGCAGGAGTAGGTGTGAGCTGCGCCTGTCTGTCTCCTCCGTCCGGTGCCTCTCTCAGCTACGTCTCTGTGGTTTGGACTCAGCCACAGGCCCTGGACCAGAGCCAGAGGTTGCATAATCGTCCCGTTAAAGCAGCGGGGTGCCTGGGCCCCTCTCCTCCCCCCTCTTCCCTCTGTCCCATCTGACGACACGCTGGTGAAAAAGGCTTCCTGTTGCCTGCGCAGAAGCTTTTGATTTTTGAGTGTTCATTGTGTTAAGTCGTAAACAAATCTAATAAGAAAAACACATGGTCGTATAAAAGTGAAAGTGCGTCATATAATGCTTATTTGGACACTAATTTTCACATTAAATTGCAATATTCATTCACTCACTGCCATGGTTACTTAAGTAAAACAGACACGGCTGCCAATATGTGCCAATGGCGTCAAATGCTGCATTCATACTTAGATTAATATGTGAAGTGTATTGCCCAAGGAAACAATGGCTCTATGAATTAGTCTGAAATGGATCAGAACAGTTAAAGGGCCAATATTATGCAATTTTTTATCTATGTTATAATGTTGTTTCCTCATCGCAGACATACCTGGAGTTGTGTTTTGTTTCATTCACACTTTTAACACACAAAACCTGCATATTTAGGCTGAGTTCTTCACTTCTGAAAATGCTCTGCTCCACCTTGTGATGTCATAATGTAATACAGGAAGTGCTCCATTGGGTTTTTAAACTCTATACACATTTACTAGAATCATTTGGATAGCTTCAGCCCTGGAATTGCCAATCGCTACTGAACAAAAGGTAGATGTTGACTTGAAAACTACCACTTCATGACATCACAAGGTGGAACAGAGGATTTTGAGCTTTGAAAGTTCAGTGAAAAAACAAACCAGATATAATGAAGTATATTGGATCCTTCATCTTAAAATATGAAATACATTTAGTAATTGAGAGTTCAGTTTTTATTTAGTGAAACATACATTTTATTGAAGGAAATATATAGTGGCTAGAGTGTTCAGCCGTCAACCTGAATGTCGACGATCCAATTCCACGTTAAACAGGCTCTTGCAGTCGTTGTGTCCTTGGGCAAAACACCCATCTTGCCTATGTCTGAAAGTTGTGTGTGAGCGAGTAAATGGTCATAGGAGCTATTAGATTGTGATGTAACTCTACGGCAAGTATCGCGGTATTGATCTGATACTGATACCATATGAGTTTTGTGTCAAAAACTCCAAAAATAGAGGCATCATTTTGTTTGCTCTAGCTTGATCTAGAAATTAAATATGTTCAGATCAACTAAAATATAAAGGTGTCGTCAAATTTCAATTGATATTTTAGCTTGAATCGATTCTTTTTGATACCTCAGTCAGTACTGATAAATCGATATTGTGGTATCGATCCAGCCATTACTACTACTCAACTAGGCTACTGGTTGTGAAGTACTTTTACTATAATATTCTTTGAAAACAAATAGTCTCTAGTTCAAATGATTATCAGACTGTATCAGAGTATCGTTTGGTCTGAACTGGGTCTGAATCATAGACTGTATATATAAATGGACATTGCTAACTTGCTAACTGCGGCGTTCCAAATCGAAAGTGAGCATGGACGAACTTCCGGCTCCATCGACTTGGCTCCAATTCACTTTCTATTGAAAAACTGTGGCCCCTCTCTCTGTAACTGCTGCTGTCAGACTCATCATTTTGGTCTTAAAATGTTCATATTAACCCTCTCTACACGAACCTGGTGTTTTTATTTCACTATCATGTTCGTAAATCAAGATATGAACATTAATAACAGACAAGTCAAGCATCTTCTTTCCCCAAGCTCACTCCCGCTACGGTTAGCAACAGGTTTGATTGACAGTGTTGGTGCAGAGTGCAGTGTTGAAGGTGGGAAGAGGCGTTACCTTCAACAACTCCGCTCCTGATTGGCTCTTTGGTTGCTATGACACTCGAGGTCAGAATTCTGAATATCACAACTCGTCTCCAAATCCACTGCTATAACTGCTAGCTTCGATTAGCTTCACTTGACTGGAGCCGAACGCTATGGGTGACGTCACACTCACATAGTCCACTTTTTTACACAGTCTATAGTCAGAATCCCTTGTTCTGGTCAGTCTTTAGCTCCTGTCTTCTCCTCTATGTTTCGTTCTGCTCTGTTCTGGGCCCATGACTCACTCCGCTCCTGTAAAAACAAACCCACACATTCAGCTGACAATATAATTCAGCCTAATAATAGATAATTAATCAGTGCTAATTGACTCCGGCCTGCGTTCACATTTGGGCCAATAGCTGCTAATGGCTAACAGGAAAACGCACCGGATAAGTACGGCAGTTAAATGTAGTCATTGTAGTGCTGTCTTTACTTTGTTTTTGTCACCATGGAGATAATATTAACATAAAGGGACATTTTGACATTTTAACTTACAACCAAGCTAGCATCGGGTAAGTGGAACAAAATGGGGGCTGGTCCAGATTGAAGTTTCTTGTATTTTGTATGGATTTTCAGTAAATGGTCTACTACCCACTTGTCTCCAATGTACAACGAACAAATGCATTTATGACATTTGATCCTGATCCCTATAACACTGCACGTGGCTCGCTGGTGAAGCCTTAGCGCATATGCATTGGAGTCCCAGCTCAGTTTTACAATTAGACAATCTTCTTTCTTTTCTGCTGCTCTGTGGCCAGTGAAGCCTGTGGCCAAAAATATAAACAAAATATAAAGGTTCACGAGAAAACCGCAACGTAATTACAAGACAACGGTTCAGTTAAGTTTATTATGATCAAATTGTCAACGGCGACCTGGTTTAAAGCTAAAGATCCGCTCCTGAAATCTGCAGAAGGCATTACCCTCTTTTGTTTCTCACACAATCTGACGTCACAAACACAAATCACATTTTGGTCTCTGGGCTGTTTGGTCATTTATGTGTTTTCTATGCCCCTCCCACTCACACGCCCATGACCATAAGCCCCGCCCACTACTGTTAAAGGCCTATCTCTGCTGCTTCTGTAATAAAGGGGAGTCCATCAACACCAGCTGTGGTAGTAATAGTACTATTGGTATTGAGCAGTAGCAGCAGTAGTAATAGTAGCAGTAGTAGTAGTAGTATTAGCAGTGGTTGTCAAAATGAATGCCTTTTGCGCTCTCTGACCCTTTAAACACACAAAAAAACACTTCACCCACCTTGCCTATTTGAATATGATATGATATGTGATTGGTGAAGGTCAAAGGCGCAGATTGGCTGCCTCTCTTCTGTCAGTTTGCCCCATGGCAACTATGGCTACAATGGTATGGTGTACAGAGTGAATGAATAACGGCAGAACTGTAAAGCGACTTTGAGCGTCTGGAAATGCACTGCATAAGACTAACACACATTATTTTTAGTAGCAGTAGACGTAGGAGTAGTGTTGATAGTTGCAGTAGTATTGGTATAGCAGTATTAGAGTGTTGGTGCAGTAGAGGTAAGAGTAGTAAAAGTAGTTGTCTAGGAAAGGAATAGTAGTAGTTGTAGTATTCGTAGTGCAGTATTGTAGTGTAGCAATTGTATTAACGGTAATAGTTCCGGCAGTAGTAATAGTAGTTGATTTATCATAGCAGTACAGCAGTATATAGATGATTTGTAGTAATAGTAGTAGCAGTAGTAGCAGTAGTAGCAGCCATAAGTCATCCCGATGGTCAGTTCCCCTCCGGCCCCGCCCATTCTCACACTGCAGTTTCCGTGAGAGCGGCGTGGTAACAAAAGTGCGCTCCGTGCCAACTCCTCTGCTCCTCTGTGGACATGTGGAGGCAGGGTGCACGCTGTTCTCTCTGTGGTGTGGTCTCTTCCTCCTCCCTTCCTCCTCCTCCTCCTTCTTCTCCTGCAGTAACCCAATCCACGGCACACACATTTTTGATGCCTCTCCAAGCCTTGTCTGCCTGCCATATTTTGGTTGAGTTCAGCGCGTTGTAAAACTCCACTGTGCTGTTTTAAAGGAGAATGTGTAATGAGTGGCTAATGATACAGAGAGGATTGTTGTGAAAGGTGCTTCTAGTCAGGAAAGGAATTTAAAGGGCCCATAGTGTGTGAACTGGGCCTTTTGTGGACGCATATTACACTATTTTCTGATCTGTGTTATAATGTTGTAGCCTCATCACAAACAGACCTTGAATTGTGTTGTGTTTCACTCTCACATTCTTACAAACCCTGCAACATAACTCCAGATGTGTTTTTGATGCGGTAACAACATTATAACATGGTTTAAAGCTCACAAGAGTCAATTTTGTGTGATATAAGACCTTTAAATGATGTCAAATGCTCATCCAACAAGTGAACAAAATGGTAAATACAAATAGTTTTCATCTGGGTCTGATAATGGGCCAGGCAAGTTCATTTGCGTAGCACAATTTGGGCACAGAGTAATTCAAATTGATTTACAGAATAAGAAAGACATTAAAATCACAATAGAAACTGACTCTGGGAACCAGCAGGAGGCCAGGACTAAACCAGGACTAAACCAGGACTAAACCAGAACTGATCCAGGACTACATCAGGACTACATCAGGACTACAGCAGGAGTTGGGTCCCTGAAGTCCTCAGAGTGTGAGATGGTTCATGTGGCTCTAACATGTGGGAGATGTTCTTTGGTGCTGGTCCATGGAGAGACTTGTTCACACAGAGCTGCTTTAAAGTCTTTTCTCTGAGCCACAGGAGCCAGAGACCTGAGCCACAGGACACATGCGTGAAGTACTTCCTGGTTCTCGTCAGGAACAGCAGTGTTCTGGATGTACTACAGTGTCTTAAGGCTCGTTTGGAGAGGCCAGTGAGCAGGACGTTACAGTCTAACCTCCTGGAGACAAACACATGGATAAGTCTCTCTAAGTCTAGTTTTGATAGTAAACCTTTGATTTTTGCAATGTTTTTCAGGTTTTTTTTTTAATAATAGATCTACACTGACTTCACCGGGGGCAACAGTGGCTCAGTTGGTATAGTGCTAGTCTTCTGATACAAAGCTTGTTGGTTCAAATATCCCTCTCGACATAAAAAAGATCCAAAAGATGAACACTGTTGTTGTTTCCTTGGGCAACTTAACCTGCACTTAACCTGCCTCACACTAGTGTCTGCTTACACCGGCGTATGAATGTGTGTGTGGATGTGTGTTTCTGTGATGTAAAGAGCTTTGAGTTCCTTAAAGGTAGAAAAGCACTACTGATACATTGCAGCTGATGTCATCAACATTCCCTGGGAGTGTGATGCTAACTGTAGGCACTACTCTGTCTGTCTCTGTTACACAAGTTAGACTTTAAGACGAGCTTTACTTTAACTACAACAGGTGAGCCGATTTATGTCTCTTACACATATCATTACAGTCACAAGCTAGCTATTAGTCAACAGTAGTTAAAGGTCAGAAAAGTTAAAGTTAAAGGTTAATTAAAGGTTAAAGGTCATGTATTATGCAAAATTGACTTTTAAAAATTAGTATTAAGCCATGCTAGAATGTTGATACCTCCTAAAAACATACCTGGAGTAGTGTTTTGTTTCATTCACATGTTTGACTAATCCAGCATTATTAGCCTGATGTTAAAATGCTCTATTCCACCTTGTGATGTCACGAAGTGGTAGTTTTCATGTTAACAGCTACATTTTACCTTTAGTTCAGTCGCGATTGGAAATTCCAGAGCTGAAATGATCCAAATGATTCTAGTGAAGGTGTGTGGAGTTTAAAAACACGGTGGAGCACTTCCTGTATCACCACATGACATCACAAGGTGTAACAGGGTGTTTTCTGTTTGAGAGAAAAACTCAGCCTAAATATGCAGGGTTTGTGTGTTAAACGTGTGTGAATGAAACAAAACACAACTCCGGGGATGTAATATAGGCCGTTTAAATCTTAATAACAGTAATGCAGTTTTATTTCAGTTCACGTGAGGTAAGTGCTACACTATTTTAACTCTCTGAACAATAACATCACTGCTCTTGGCCGTCCTCCTTCGCTGGTGTAACTCAGGAGGAGAAGCCGGTCTTTGTAGAGCTCCACTGGCAGCGGCTGGATTGAGTCAGAGCTCCTCCCTCCGCTCCACACACTGCTCTGAACCAGGGATTAAACATCATCCAGCCCCCACCTCCAAAACACCACTCGCTTTGTGCTCCCGACCTCAAGAAACCCACAACCAGATTAATAATACGACACACATATTCATTGTGACATAGACTTGGACGCTTTTCTCCAGCTGACCTCACCATCGCCGCGACTGAAAAGTGGGTGAAATTGTGGCAAAGGTTATAGCCCGAATTTGTAGCAGTTCTGTGTAATTTTAACGGCCCTTTGAGTACTATTTCCATTTTAACTCACTAATCTGTATGATGCTAACTGGATGCACTGCTCCGTCTGAAGCAGTGTTACTCAAGTTAGACGTTAATCTGCAGCTTTATTTTAACACCATTTGGTAGTTTTTTTTCTCGAGCTGATCTCACCATCGCTGCAGTTAAAAAATGGGTAAATTTGTGGCAAAGGTTAAAACATAAACTAGTCTTTCGTTTACTATTTTCATTTAAACTCGCTAACTGGAGGCACTGCTCTGTCTGAAGTTCACGTTGGACGCTTTACTTTAACACAATCTGAACCGAAAGAACTCTCTTGTTTGGAAATACAGCAGCTGAACAGACTGAAAACATGACACATATTCATTGCAAAACAGACTTTGAACTCACTAACCTGTGTGATGCTAACTGGAGGCACTGGTCTGTCTGAAGTTCATGTTAGGCGTTAATCTACAGCTTTACTTTAACACAATCTGAACCAAAAAACCTCTACTGCTTGGAACTATGGCAGGTGAACAGATTAAATATATGACACATATTTATTGCAAAACAGACATTCAACTCACTAACCTGTGTGATGCTAACCGTAGGCACTGCTCTGTCAAACTCAAAATATGACACACATATTCATTGAGAAATATACTTGGAAGGTTTTCTCGAGCTGATCTCCAAGATGATCTTTAAGATGATCATTTGAACTCACTAATCTGTGTGATGCTAACTGGAGGCACTGCTCCGTCTGAAGCGCTGTTACTCAAATTAGATGTTAATCTGCAGCTTTATTTTTAACACAATTTGGAAGTTTTTTTCTCAAGGTGATCTCACCATTGCTGCGATTGAGAAATGGGTACATTTGTGGCAAAGGTCAAAACATAAACTAGTAACGTGTAATTTTAATGCTAGCTAGAGGAATTGGTTTGTCTGAAATTCAGATTAAACGTTAATCTATAGCTTTACTTTAAGACAATCTGAACCAAAAGAACTGGCTTGTTTGGAACTACAGCAGCTGAACAGACTGAAAAATATGGTACATATTCATTACGAAATAGACTTTGAACTCACTAACCTGTGTGATGCTAACTGTAAGCACTGCTCCGTCTGAAGCGCTGTTAGTCAGGTTAGACGTTAATCTGTTTCTTTATTTTAACACCATTTGAACCAAAATAACTGACTTAGTTGGACCTACAGCAGGTGAGCAAACTCAAAATACGACACACATATTCATTGTGAAATAGCTTTGGACGGTTTTCTGGAGCTGACCTCACCATCGCTGCGACTGAAAAATGGGTACATGTGTTGGAGAGGTTAAAGCAGTAACAGTTTTGTGTCATTTTAAAGGTCCTTTGTGTACTATTTCCATTTGAACTCACAAATCTGATTAAAAAGACATATCTGATGTTTTGAGAGGACAGAATTCTCAATATTTATACCGATATTAGATAATAGTTACGGGACTAGGATAAGACAAAAAAACACCACCTGGTCTCCATGGAGTTGATTCTGCATTGCCTGGAATGTTCCACAGTATGGTGTTAAACCTATCAATCTCTAATGGCAAAAGCAGGTGATGCAGCCAGGCCAAGTTACAGGTCAGATCCAAGAAAAGGCAAGCCCACTCATAGTAAGAATGTTTTTAAAGCTGTTTTTAGGAGGAAAAACACCTGTAATTGAATAAGTTTAATGCATTATGCCAACGAAGTGGATGCCGCCCCTTTAAGTACTTCAAACTACAGCCAGCATTGATTTTACATAGCGCTTTTCCTCCTTCAAAGCACTTTATATCAAGGAACCATGTCACTCATTTTCACATTCACACACACGTTCACACACCAGTGTACACAGAAACGGTGGGGTGAGGTGGGTTAAGTGTCTTGCCCAAGGACACAACGACTGCATTCATCTGTGAGAGCTGGAATCACACCGTCAACCTGTGGGTCAGTGGATTTACCAATGATGTTTATGTCGAGAGCGGGATTCGAACCACTAACCTTTGAATCAGTGGACAAACGCCTCCTTAGTTTCATTAAGTTGTTCGGGGATTAAACGTCTTTCAAAACTACACGGCCTTGAAATTCAAAATCCTTTGACTGATTAACCGAGTGACGAACTTTAAATATAAACAGATATAATCATTCATAATAGTACAGTGGAACATAACGTAGTAAAAGCAGTCTTAGAAGTATTGGACTCAACTACAAATCTGAGGTATTTGTACTTTACTTAAGTACATATTTAAGTGATGACATTACTAAATATGTAATACAACAGTGGTGGAAGGCAACAAAGTAAAAGGAGTAAAGTACTGCACTTAAGTAGAATTTTTAGGTAGCTGTACTTTACTTAAGTACATTTTACAGTGGATACTTTTTACTTTTACTTTAGTGCATTTGAGAGCAGTATGTTTTTTTTCATTTTTTTCATTATTGTATGAGACCTGCTGAAAAGGCTGAGGGGTTTATTTTGATCAAGTTCATAATTTGAGCAAAAACAAATGTATACAAAGAAAAAAGACCTCAAAATCTGCATGGAATACGTTTACTTTTTACTCTTTAAGTACATTTTTAAACAGGTACTTTAATACCCGTTTTTTACTAAGTAGATTTTTTCATGTGATACGTTTACTTGAGTATTTCTTTTTGTACTTCTTCCACCACTGCAGTAGTAGCACTGTACGACTTCCTGATCCCACCGCAACAAAATGAGCAGAATAACAGAATTTTAAGTTTGAGTTTTACATTCTAACAGTTGGAATAGTTTAAAGTGACCCGTTCAAAACCGCCACCAAAGTTGACGTCGAACTTTTGATATTTCATTCTTTGTCATCCCAATGTCACCAACTCTGAGGCCCGTTTCTCATTTCACTTTTCGCCATTCAGACGTTTTGTGCGTATGTGTCAAAGCACGCGAGGCAGCTAGCGTAAAGCATGAGATAATTATACCAGACTAAGTGTAGTACATATGAAGGTTACGCAGTAGTCACTCAGTACAATGGCGACATCAGAAAAAAACATATTGTAGTATTCTTCTGTGTTGTGCCATTCATTTGACCTAGTATTAATAATAAATGGTATTTCCTATCCTGACTTTAGTGAAGGCAAAGGAACAGTTTGCATTGGACCAAGGGTAAGTCTCATGTCAGGGGTATTAATTTATGATTTCCATGGCGACAGCTGACCTCATCACCTCCATTAGAATGCAGCCTTTGTAATTTCATGGTTAATATTCAATAGCCACTTGTCCCCAGTGTCGCTGAGCTTTGTGCATGGGAAATTTATGGGAGAGGAGTGAGTTTTGATTCGTCAAAATTTGTGGTCGGAGAGAGAGGGGAGAAAAGAGAGGAGGAGGAGGAAAGAGAGAGAGACAGAGGAGGAGAAAGAGAGGAAAGGGGAGAGTGAGGGAGAAAGAAGAGGAGGTGAGAGAGCGAAGAGGGGCATAGGGAGAGAAACGAAAGGGGGGAGTGAGGGAGAGAGATGGAGAGAAAGAAGAGGAAGAGGAGAGAGCAGAGAGTGACCTAGGAAGAGAGAAAGAGAGGGAGGGAGAGAGAGGGAGGGGGGGGTGAGGGAGAGAGATGGAGAGACTGAGAGAGGAGAGGGAGATAGGGAGAGAGAGTGATGGAGAGAGGAAGAGAGATGGAAAGAAAGAGGGAGGCAGAGGAAGAGAGAGAGATGGAAAGAGGGCAGGGGAGAGGGAGGGAAAGAGAGAGGAGGAGAGAGAGAGAAAAGGGAGAGTGAAAGAGAGAGCGAGAAAGAGGAGGAGGAAAGAGAGAGTGGAGAGGGACATAGAGAGAGAGAAAGAGGGGGAGGAAGAGAGAGCGAAGGGAAGAGTGAGGGAGAGATGGAGAGAAAGAGAGGGAGAGAGAGAGAGAGAGAGTTGGAAAGAAAGAGAGGGACAGAGAGAGGAAGAGAGATATGGAGAGGGCAAGGGAGAGGGAGGGAAAAAGAGAGAAGGAGAGGGAGAGAAAGGGGAGAGTAAAGGAGAGAGAGGGAGGGAGAGGGGAGAGAAAAATGGAAGGAGAGTGAGGGAGAAAAATAGAGAGAAAGAGAGGGAGACAGAGACACAGAGAGAAGGACAGGAGAGTGATATTGGGAGAGAAAAAAAACAGAAATAGAGAGAGGTGGTGAGAGGGCAAGGAATAAGGTTGGGAGAAAGAGAGAGAGGGAAGGCTAAAGGGTTAGAGCGTGACTTCTGGAAAAATAGTGGCAGATGTCTAAGGAGTCCCTACGGTGGCCCGGAGAGGACATGAGATTAGCAATGTATGAAATAGAAATATTCACATTGGATGGGAAAGGTGACTATATCTGAAATTCTATAAATATATTGCTATTGGTTGGATCCAGAGAGAGACGTTTGGGCAACAGGGGATGAGTACTTTTGGTATAAGACAGCTGCAGGTGTAGTACACTAATGCATTCATACCTGGTTTGGTCCTGGGTTGAGTCCAGGTTTAGTTCATTCGTAGACTCGGTTTGGTTCTGTACTAGTCCTGGTTTAGTCCCCATTTTGATCAGTTTGTGTGTAAGAGTGAATGCACCTTAAAAGTAAAGTATATAACAAAAAAGTTCTGTGTGTTTAATTTGCATAACTCTGTATTAGACACATTCAGAGAGTGGACTGGCTTGTGTCGAGCCATAGACACAGGGAATGGTTTGAATCCCATTCAGACAGTAAGGCTGGGGCAGGATTTTTAGGCCTGAGAGAATATGTATTCAAGTAAAAGTACAGATACATGGCTAAAAATGTACTCAGTTACAAGTAGCCTACCGCTGTCAAATTTGTACTTGGAAGTATGTACATGTACAAAGTATGTATGGAAAGTTACTTTTTTATGCAATTGTAGTTTCATTTTTGATTCATCGTTTACATTTTATCATATTCATAAACAGTTTAAAGCAGATTCATTGTTTGAGCTCAAGCCAAACAGCAGCCAATGCAGTGTTGTCACGTGTGTGTCGATATAAAAAGTAGCTGATTGGGACGATTGGGACTGTACTCTAGTATCTTCTGTGATTTTAAATATCCATGTAATCCCTCAGTCGTCCAGGTCTGATCCTTTGCAAAAGAAAAATATAAAATCTGTCAGCTGGACAAATTGTTGTCATCCAAACTGCTTCTTCAGGTCTGGTCAGATCCATGGTGGACACTGCCTTATATTTATGTGATTTCAAACCTATTAGCATCCTGCCCAGCTCAAAGAAAACAACAGGGCTAGTCAGGATGCTAATAGGTGTGAAATCCCTCATTAGGGGCTTGAATGGCTTAGCTAATTATGACTCAGGCACCAGAACTGAAGAAGCAGCTTGGATGAGCAGCCAAAGGTCTTCACTCCTTCAACGTTTTATCCAGCCGACAGATTTTATATTTTTCTTTTGCTATAATATTAAACACAACTTTAAAAAATGTACTCAAAAATGACACAAAAGTATACCCATTACAGTATTTATTTTGCATTTGTACTAGATAAATTTTACCTTTGCACATTCTCTCTACCCCACCACTCTCTTAACTTCACTTCACTTTCTGTATTTGTCCCTCCTCTTTCTCTTCCTCTTCTCGCCCCCTCCCTCCTTCCTCTCTCTGCTGCACTGGCATGAACCCACATTCTTCTTAGGACTTTGGCACATCTTTAAAAACACTCACATTAAACCTTGGACCAGTTGTTGTTTTCTTCTGTGCCCTCTTTTCTACCACTCGCTCTGTTATTCTGCAAAATAACAAATTCACAGTTTAGTATTACAGTAGGGCTGCATGTCTACTTTATATATTTCCATTATTTCCATTTCCAAGTTCTCAGATCCAGTGCTACCTCTGATTTTTCTATAGTGACCCAACTATAACCATTAACAGCCATAGTCAACGATCTGGTGCATTATAACTTGAAAACATGGAGGAACACTTACTGGATTGCCTCCTAATGATATCATAGTGTGAAATGGTGCATTTTCAGCTCTGGAGATGGAAATGCCCAAAATATTCATGTGCAGCATATTCAGGGACATGCATGAATGTAAAACACACACTTGGAACCAGATTAATGTAGCACCAACACTGCTCCTGAACATGTGCTGGAAATTGTTTGAACTTTATTTAAGATGAAGATAATTGAAGAATACATGACCGTTTCCTTAAGGGATAAAATTCCTCTGTCAGTCTCTGTTTGTGTTGGTTCGTATTTAAACCCAAAGTATCAATATCGTTCTTGGAAATGAAAAGGCCTGTACTGTATCTTCCATCCATCCATCCATCCATCTACTTCCTCTTATCCGGAGCCGAGTCATGGGGGCAGCAGTCTAAACAGGGATTCCAAGACTTCCCTCACCCCAGACACTTCTTACAGCTCCTCTAGAGAGACCCCATGGCGTTCCCAGGCCAGTCGAGAGACGTTGGCCGTGTCCCAATTCGCCAAAGTGCCCTTAAATGCGACATTCGAACGGTGCTGTCCCATTTCATGCATCCAGAGAATGTGGACGAAAATGTGCCCTGCGTTTCCATGGAGATCGACCGTAGCTGAAGCGTGCATCCGAGCAGACTTTGCACACTGCGAAAAAAAAAGAGGCAAAGATGGAGTACGCTACACAATACACGTTAAAATGTAAGTACTGGTTTACGTCACCTACAGCAGTGCGACATGAAACTGTTAAAATCTGAGCAAAGATTTGTATGAGGCGACTCAACCTCAGTGAAGTCCTGTTCATTTGAGTGTACAGTAATTGCTGTGTAACTGACCAAATGTGAGCGGAATTACCCCTTACACTTGTATATTTGTGTAGCTATCGTAATGTTTAATATTCATACTTATTTCAGAATATTCTTTCATCTTTAGGGAGCGATGAGCAGAGGTCTTCACCCTATGAAGACCAGAGAAAACTCATTTCGGCCGCTTGTATCCGCCATCTTGGGGTTTTTTTTTCGGTCTTTAGCCACAGCTCATGACCATAGCTGAGCGCAGGAACCTGGTTTGACCGGTAAATCGAGAGCTTTTCCTTTCGACCCAAAGCTCTTGATTTATTTACATCATAGCAATATACAACAACTAAAGCTTTGGTTCAGGTCGTCAGGTTGTCATTTCCAAATAATAAATCCCTTAATATACTAAGAATATTACACGTGTTTTCTTTTAATAAAACAGTCCATTTACCTTAAAATTAACCAAAAGCTGTACAACTTTCACCTCTGACCCACTTTGAGCCCCCACCCTCCATTTGGGAACCACAGCTTCACATGATGTAATCTGATGTATTAACCCAGACGTTTTTATGACTTTATATTTGTACAAAGTTGTTTTATGCCACATTTAATAAGCGTCACATAAACCCAGTCCGAGCCTGTATTTCACATTGTTTATTCAGTTTTACAGGGTCTGAATGCCACTTCCACGATTCAGCGATTCAAATGGACTTAACATAGACTAATGTAAACACAGTGACATATAGTGGACTACAGGCTAACAAAAACAGCTAATGCTAACTACGGACAGGTGGCCAGCCCTAAAACACGTCCAACTTTAAATAAGGTTATACACACTGCAAAAAAAGGGAAAGAGGAAGAAATACTTGAATGAATTACAATGATTTGAAATTTGAATATGAACCTATGAACCTTGTTTTGAGTAATTTTGACTTAATTGTATGTAATGCAATTGATTTAATTGGGGTTTATTTAGCATTTTAGGGTTATTTCAAGTTTCGCAAGCAGATAATTCTTAAAAACAACACAAAAGTAAATGTTGGCTTTAAATAATGGGTGTTGATGAGTGTTTTGTCTTTGAAATGATCTGATCCAAAGCAAAATAAAAAATAAAAATAAAAAAGTAGTCCTATGTATGTAACTAAATCAAGTCAAAACTACTCAATTACTCAGATAAGCACACACACATTTTAACAGGTTTTTGCAGTGTAAAACATGTCCAAATTGAATAAAGTTAACAAACATTTGTGACATAACACATAAGAATACATAGAGACATTTTTGGTCCAACTTTGAGATGCTTAATATTGGCTCTGCGCACAGTAGCACGCTAGCTAGCTCGCTGTGTCTCAAAGTTTACATTAACCTTTATTAAAATTATAAAATATAAAGCAAATAACCTATTCAAATTCAAATAAAACTAAATAAAGACTATTCAATTGTCTTTTAAAATGTAGAATACTTCAGTTTGTGGTGTTTTAATATTTATTATGCCTCAAAGTTAGCAGTGGCGTTAGCATTGAGACAAACAGGTGAAGTATTTTATTGGTGTTGTGTTGAACATGTTGTCAGTGACATCCATGCACAGCTCCATGTCCACTGTCTGATCTTTAAATATTTATTAATTTTAGCATGACTTGTCAAGAACCTTACAGAGATACAGTTTGGACAGGAAGTAGTGACGCTAACAGTGAGATAGAGGGCGCTGTTGTGCATAGAGCCAACTACAGAGTCAGTAAACATAATCTTATTGATACGCAGAAACAATGACAGTTTTACATACTCTTTGGTTTGAGAAATATAATGGGTAACATCACTAAAACGATAAACATGATTGTCCTCTGGGCACATAAAGGTATATGTATTTGGGTTGGGTCCTGTTTTTCTGACAGGAAGAGAACCTGAGTTGACATAACAAGGCTGTGCAGATATAACAAAACATCCATAAGGTTTGGTTTAAGTCAAGTTATCATGGAAGATTAAAAATACTCAAATACTGCCCCGATCACTCAATCAGTCAACACTATAGGGTTAAATCTGACGTTCATCTGGTTCTCCAAGTTTCAGAATGACGACTTGAGATGTAAGTTAAACATCTATTCAAAATTATAATAAAAAAAAACCTAATCTGAGTTTGAATGGCAACAGGATCCTTTCACTTATTGTAAACATTAACTGTGCATTTTGTTCGGTAAATCAGGCAAACTGTATTAGCATGAATTAGCATTAAAAATCAAAAGTACTTGGACCAAACCAAAGTGTAGGCTATTGTCTGTGGATAGAGCCAATAACTATTTCATATTTGGAATTATAGCATTGCAAAGAAAGATCAAATGGGTGATTGTAAACTTGAACTCCGATAGTATTGATGTTTGCAAACCATTCTCAGTTTTCTCATCAAAATAAGAAATAATACAACTAACTAAACTAAAGAATTTGCACAAAGACGCTGGCTAAGGGGCCATAATTATCCTATATGGGAACATAAGGACAAATAAGATTAAAGGGCCCATATTGCTCTATTTCTGATCTGATCTATGTTATAATGTTGTTTCCTCATCAAAAACATACCCAGTGTTGTGTTTTGTCTCATTCACACATGTTTAACACACAAACCCTGCATATTTTACACTGAGTTCTTCTTTCAAGCTGAAAACACTCTGTTCCATCTTGTGATGTCAGGAAGTGCTCCACTGTGTTTTTAAACTCCACATACCTTCACTAGAATCATTTGGATCATTTCAACCTTGGAAATTCCCATCTCTATGAAACAAGAGGTAAAAGATTGCTGTTGACTTTAAAACTACCACTTAATGACATCACAAGGTGGAACAGACCATTTTGAACTTTGGCGATGTAAACAGACTAATAAACCAGGATTACTTAAACATGTGTGAGTGAAACAAAACACAACTCGCGGTATGTTTTTGAGGAGGGAGGGGCATTTTAACACGGCTAAAACCTCGCAAGAGTCATGTGACCATTTGGTGTAATATAGAAACAACCTACCACTATTTATTTAAGTGTGCATAGTAAAAAAAACAGATGTAAACAATGTTTCTTTGGCAGTAAAAAAACTCACTACTGCTGTGATTTCTACTTGGAGTTTGAGCCACAGACCCTTCACACGTATTGAAATTGTCAGTCCATACTATTTTTCCTTTGAAAGAACCTTGCCTTATTGTATATTTATATTAAACAGTGTTCAATTTCCCATAAAAGGGCTTTATGTAAAACCACTGCTGCATGGACAAAGTAATTACAGGCTATAGAAAACTTAGCTGTAGTCAAACTCTTTGGTATTTCCATGAAAAATATGATTGCACAAATAATACTGTTTCTTATTATTGGTCCCTACCAGATTGGTATCAACTTATTTTAAATGCGCAACAGATCTGGAAGGCACTGCATGGGAGGTATTGAATATGTGGCTAGTGTATGCGTCCGGGCATATGAAATTTCTGTTATCAAAAACGTACCATTTATACAAGACGCATATAGAACGATGTGTGCATAACATTGTGAGATTTTCTGTTGAATTAAATTAGTTTTCCAGGAGACGGCGACCTGATAACACATAAGATATAGGAGTTTTTCACATTGGTCGGAAGGAATGCAAAATATCTTTAACTAAAATCTACAAAACAAGGATTAATACAGGTTTTTATTGAACAAGAAATCTAGACGCTTTCACTGCAAAAAGGAGTATCTGCATGAGTTAAAGTGACTTTGGATGGGGTTTCAATAGTTTATGCATTTCAGTTATGTATTTTTTCATTTTGGGGTAAATTTATCAACGCGAAAGTAGATTTTGTACCAAATTTGTTCCATATATTTGAGCAAAACTGTGTGAAGTGCGCGTTTAGCATGCTAGTTGTTGTTAGCTTTACAGGGACGGCAAAACTGCGCTCTGGTTTCTGAACGTTGTGAAAAATGCTTATAAACTCATCATGGTGAATACTTAGGATGCTCTGAATTCACAAGATAAGATAAGTTTGGACCATTGCAAATCGTTTAAAATGAACTAGATTAGTTTTCTATGTTTTTAAGACGGTAAAACGCAGGTACAGCGCTTTTAACGTATCAAGCTAACTTCTTAAGAGTGTGTTTTGTTTAGTTTTTTACTTCAATGGCAAAAGATATCGCTTAAAATTAGAAAAACAAATATTGAAACCAGAATGAAATAGTCATAGAATCTGGAAAACATTAATAATACATGACCTAAGCAAAATTGTGGGAAGTGTGTGCTTAGCATGCTAGTTGTTGTTAGCTTTACTGTTTCGGCTTAACTCCTCTCTGGTTTCTGAAAGTTGTGAAAATGCTTATAAACTCATCGTGGTGAATATTTAGGATGCTCTGAATTCACAAGGTCAGTGAGGAAGAACTTTGGACCATTGCAAATCGTTTAAAAATGAACTAGATCAGATTTTCACGTTTTTAAGACGGTAAAACGCAGCTCCAGAGCTTTTAACACGTCAAGATAACTTCTTAAATGAATCTTCAACGGCAAATTATTTCGCTTAAAATTAGAAAAACAAATATTGGAACCAGAATGAAACAGTGACACAATCTGGAATACATTAATAATACATAAATCTACGCTTGTCAAAATGACTCAAGATAAACATTTGGGATCACAGTAATTTCAACTCATGCAGACAATCTTTTTTGCAGTGTAGAGCAAATTAAAACACGAGAAGAAGGCACAGAAATTCCACAAAAAACAAACTAATTTTAAAGTCCTTAGTTCCCATTTTCGCAAAGTCTATGATCCAGTATCAAGGAATCCATTGCAAGATCGTCTTTGAGTTGTGTCTTTTTCTGTCTCTTCTATTGCAACAAGCCTCCAGTACGTTCCTATTTTCTGTAGGTTGCAAACAAGGACATTAAGAAGGCAGTGGCCAATTCACCATCGTCCCAAAAGCTACTGCAGTGAATGGAAATAACCTTGTGGAGACTAAACCAAGATCTAAGAAACCATTTTTCCATTATAGGTCTTTGCTCTTATCTAAATCCAGTTAAAAGGAGCCAATTTTCTCATTTGCCTTTAGAGGTCAATTTGAACGCTCCAAATAGTTCCAGTCAGTCAAAAAGGCACAAAAAGATTCTCTATAATAGAAGGTTTTATGGCGATGTTTTGATTTAAAATGTGTCAGTTTTTCTCCTTGCTGCTTTGGATGTAAGGTGAAAGAGTTTGTAGTTTTAACATTGACAGGGGAAGCCATGTTGTCCAAAACGCGAAACTCTAGATTGTATTTCAAATTTTGTTTTCAGTTGTCAATCACGATACAAAAATAACCCCAGAACTCGAAAGCTGATCACATCGAAATTCAGGTTTTTGGGATTTTGGACGTTTTTGAATAGAAACGCCATTTTGTTGTATGAAACTGTAGAACGTATTTCAAATTTGGTTTTGTCAATAAAGTTACCATTCTTGGCTACTTTGGTCATGAAGTGGGTTTATTCTTACAAAAAATAACTTGTCTACAGGACTCAAGTATGGATTTTAGGAAATTTTGAGCTGAAAATTAGTCAAATGCTTGTTGTCGAGATATGGCTTCTTGCTGCTTATTCGGTGTAGGCTTGGAGTGCAAAAAAAGGCTGTGCTGTGAAGACCAAAACAGCAAAACGAAGGTAGGCACGAGTTCTGTTCCTAAATTGCATTGAAAGCATTGCAGTAAGTTCGACCTCGCGCAGTCACAGTTCTTTATATTGTTGAGGGCATTTCATAAACCCCGTAAATACTTGTGAACTTAAGAAAAAGAGTGCAAGTTGCAACCAGGCTGTGTAGAAATGTCCATAGTCACTACAGAAAGTCTTGTTTTTGTAATGCATTGATTCACTTCACTGCAAAAATAACTTGTCTAGTAATAATGTTGTGTAAATAGTCCAGGCTTTTAAGACATGGCCCAACCCCAAATTTCCCAAGCGTCAAACGTTGATGTCTACATGTGTGAGCAAATCTTGGTTATTGGGGTGTTGTTGCGATTGTGTATAGGCTTGTTGAGGCTTTGGAAGGCTTGGTGAGCAGTTGAAGTTCCTAATAGCTGACAAATGCTTGTTGCTGGGTAAGTTGGACACATGGGTTTACAACAGCCCCTTTTAACATGGCGTATTGAACTTTGTCATGATTTCGTGCCATATTGGTCCAAATGAATCCCAATCCAGTTTTTTTTTCCATGAAGCTAGCTTGGTCTCAGGTAGAGAACTCCCAAAACTATTGCTTCGGTAAACTTGGCATCATCTGGGCTCAACATACTTTGATTCTAGACTGGTCCAACTTATCTTGATCACACAGTTAAGACTTTGGTGGAGAAGCCAGATGATGGAAAACTGAACTAGAAGACTTGCATTTTTGACGTCTTTTGATTCCACACTCATCCAAGTTAATCCCTCAGTCAATACTAAATGAAAGTTCTTTTTCCATGAAGGTTGCTTGGCCTCAGATGGAGATCTCTCAAAACCATTGCTTCTGTAAACTTGGCATTATCTGGGCTTGACTCACAAGACATTTTTCAACACACTTCTATTCTAGACCGGTCCAACCTATCTTGATCAAACAGTTAAGACTTTATCAATCAAGTATGTTTGGTTGGGTAACATATGCCTTTTGATGATGGAAAACTGAACTAGAAGACTTGCATTTTTGCGTCTTTTGATTCCAGACTTGTCCAAGTTAATCCCAATCCCTCAGTCAATACAGAATAAAACTTCCAACTTTTCCGTGAAGCTTGCTTGGCCTCAGACGACGATCTCTCAAAACCATCGCTTCTGTAAACTCGGCATTAACTGGGCTTGAACAGCAAGACTTCCGCATCTTCGATACACTTTGGTTCACGTTAATCCCGATAGCTCAGTTGCGAACTTTGACCCCGGCAGTCCTCAGGAGGAGAAGCAGAGACTACAACACTCCATGCATATCTCGAGACAGTCGGCCGACTCGCAGCAGGCGTCGATGATCCCACAGTCCATGTCACAGGGGAGGTCACAGTCTCCACACTCCTCTGAGGCGCAGCAGCAGCAGAAGCAAGAGTCGTCCCCCGCACACGACCCGCAGGTGGCGCAGTCCAACACGATGTTACACAGCGTCAAGAACTCGCAGAACAGACAGGCCAGGATGCAGTGGACGCAGCAGTCTGAGGAGGGAGGAGAGAGGGGTAAGATACTGCATTATAAGCAGGCCGATATTGAAATAAATGTATTTAAGACAAGGAGAGAGGCTTCTACTTTGACAATGTTTAAATCCAGGTTCAAAATGGTTCTGTTTAGCTGTGCATATGACTGAAAGGGTTTTATTCTACACTCTTGTTCATTTCACGATAATTTATGTTTTGTTAAATGATTTGAAACTATTTGATCCCTACTTGAAGGCTTTGAAGAAAAATAACCAGTCTCTGAGCCCAATAAGGGTAAGATATCTGTGTAATCCCTCAGTCGTCCAGGTCTGATGCAGAGCAAAAAGAAATAAAATCTATCAACTGGAGAAAAAGTTGTAGGAGTGAAGATGTTTCACTGCTCATCCAAGCCCCTTTGTCAGTTCTGGTCAGATTACTTTTTGACACTGCCTTATATCTATGTGAAGGGAGGAGCTAGTGAGGAACTGAAGAAGCGGCTTAGATGAGCAGCAAAACGTCTTCATTCCTACAACATTTGGTCCGGTTGACAGATTTTCTTTTTCTTTTGATATCAATAAGGGTAAGGCAGTCTTTTGGCTGTGGGTCACTTAAGGCACAAGATTCATTTGAAAGTTCACACTTCCAGTTTGTTAAATCAACCTGTCAATTAGGAGGTGTGTGCAGGAAGTGTAGAGCTGAAACGGGCTACAAAAGGTTCATGATGAACCAAGGCTGCTAGCTCATCATGATGTTTCTTCCAGTGATAAAATACACTTGAATATATGCATTTATTCCCCACACTCTCACTACCCCAAGCCCATGCCCTTTTCCCGCCTGAGCCTCACCGTCCTGGGCTTCTGTGGGGATCTGCGAGCTGTTACTCTTGGAACTGCTCTTGCTCCTCTTGCTGCTCTGGGACGTGATGGAGGGGTTGGATTGGAGCTTCCTGGAGGAGTGTCTGGGACCGGCCGATGACGAGGACGACGTGGACGAGCCTCCCCGCGGAAGAGAGCCCAGTTTGGGGTGAGGGCCGCCGTTGCGCACCCCATTGGCCTGGAAGGAGTGTGTGAGGGGGGTGTGGGTTTGGTGGTTGTGATGGGGAGAGGGGTGTGTGTGGTGGGGGCAGTGGGATGGGGCTTTGGTGCCGTTCCGGAGGTGCCCACTGCTGGGTTGAGTCCGACAGGGCTGGGTGTGGTGGACTGGGGTGGATCGGGCCATTGGTTGACCTGAGAAGAGAAAGACGAGAAAATCTGAACATTAATAATCTTTTTTTAATCTTTTATAATTTTATCTTTCATAGTTTTATAACTAAACACATTTATTTGACTTTGTGAGCCTGTGAGTGACCAGACCAGGACTAGACCAGGACTAGACCAGGACTAGACCAGGACTAGACCAGGACTAGACAAGGACCGGGCCAGGACTAGACCAGGATCAGACCAGGACTAGACAAGGACCAGACCAGACCAGGACCAAACTAGGACCAGACCAGGACCAGACTAGGACCAGACCAGGACCAGACCAGGACCAGACCAGGACCAGACCAGGCCCAGACCAGGACCAGACCAGGACCAAACTAGGACCAGACCAGGACTAGACAAGGACCAGACCAGGACTAGACCAGGACTAGACCAGGACTAGACCAGGACTAGACAAGGACCGGGCCAGGACTAGACCAGGATCAGACCAGGACTAGACAAGGACCAGACCAGACCAGGACCAAACTAGGACCAGACCAGGACCAGACTAGGACCAGACCAGGACCAGACCAGGACCAGACCAGGCCCAGACCAGGACCAGACCAGGACCAAACTAGGACCAGACCAGGACTAGACAAGGACCAGACCAGGACTAGACTAGGACCAGACCAGGACCAGACCAGGACCAGACCAGGACCAGACCAGGACCAGACCAGGACCAGACCAGGACCAGACCAGGACTAGACGAGGACTAGACAAGGACCTGCTGAAGACTAGACCAGGACTAGACCAGGACTAGACAAGGACTAGACCAGGACTAGACAAGAACTATACCAGAACCAGACCAGGACCAGACAAGAATCAAGCGAGGACTATACCAGGACTAGACAAGGACCAGCTGAAGCCTAGACCAAGACTAGAGAAGAACCAGCCAAGGACTAGACCAGGACTATACCAGGACCAGACCAGGACCAGACCAGGACCAGACCAGGACCAGACCAGGACTAAACCAGGACTAGACAAAGACCAGACCAGGAATTAGCCCAAAGCAGAAAAGTGTGGCTCCAGGTCCGAAAGCAGGAGGAGTCTGACCTCTGCAGCTTCACTCTTCTCTCTAGACTCGTCCACAACTGTCCAGAGGAGACAGAACTGCCCCATTATGTCTGAAGAGAATGGCCCAACACAAGTCTCCCTTTAAACCTAATATGTCATGCCATTCCTTCCAGTATTACCTTATTGAATATCACTTTACCATGACCATTGTCTTCATTCATAAAATAACAAAAGCATATTTACACTGTTGAGGTTGTGGTCCTCAGAGAGTAACCAAAAACAACAAAAATACTACTATATATATGTTATTTTATTTGAGCACACTGTGTCATCTCCTTTTCATTAGCTGATTTACTTATAGAACAAAGTTATAACATTACTGAATATGCAATACTACAGTAGTGGAAGGTAACAAAGTAAAAGTATTAACGTACTGTACTTAAGGACAATTTTGAGATATCTGTAGTTTACTTAAGTACATTTTACAGCGGATACTTTTTACTTTTACTTCACTGCATTTGAGAGCAGTATCTGTACTTTCTACTCCACTATATTTTTGAACTGGACTGAAAAGTAAAAAGTACTTTTCATATGATTTGAGGGGTTATTTTTACCAAGTTCGTGGGAAATATCCTGACTAAAGTTTTCGAGTTCAAGCTTTGGCTTTGAGCGAACAAAATAAATACAAAAAATTAATAAGAAAATTAAGAAACTGATTCATATTGATACTGGTGACAAAAATATGTATCATTTTAAAACCACAATCATCAATACATTTACACTTAAACTTTTACTTTTTACTCTGTAAGTACATTTTTAAACAGGTACTTAACTACTTTTATTTAAGAAGATTTTTTCATGTGATACTTTTACTTGAGTAAATTTTTACCTCTGTATCTGTACTTTTACTTTACTTACTTTTACTTAAGTAACAAAACTGAGTACTTCATCCACCACTGCAATACAATACAATACAACTGGGTCTATCAAGAAACTAAAGCCACACGGACCAAAACTTCTTTTCCAACAGGATCATGTAAAGTAGTAATAGTCTTACAATAGCGTTAATCCCTTTCATTCAAACATGGCACTGGTTTATTTCATTTCATGGCCGCAGTCGTGTCTGTAGTTTCTTAGAGCGAACACTGCTCCTCACCTCCAAAAGTGAACGACTCGGGCCAACCCAAACACACGCCCTGAAACAGGACACCGCTGGGAGCCGCCACTTACATATTATGCTAGTATTTAATATCCTACTGAGGCCCCAAATATTTCCTTACCCCAAAACACATGGTGCAAAAGGGGACTGACTAGACTTAAGAAGACATAGGTCAAACTGAAACAAATAAATATATACATTTGTTAAATTTACTTCAGAAATCAGAATCACAGTTTGAGTAGTTTTGAATCTATTTAGCAACAATAGGACTGCGGGGGTGGGACAATATTATGTCAATCCACAAGTATTGGTTGAGGTTTAAGTCTCAGAAAAAAATGTTTAAAGGACAAAAATGGCCCCCAAAAGTACAGAGATAGAATTTGGAAGTTTTTTTTGCAGCATTTTTCCATTATAAACGATATGTAGTGGTTTACTGTGGGGGTTACGTTCTAAAAATAACCCGCAATAGGCGAAATCCACGATGTAGTCAGCTTTATTTTTTACAATGATTCTATATGTTTTTGGCTGTAAAACCCCTAACCACACACTTTATACACTTTTCTCACACAGGCATTAACATTTTCTCACATTTCTCTCTTGTTTAAACTCTCTCAAAGTTCAAACCTTCGTAGGCGCATTTGTTGGTGCAGAACGTTTCATCGACATTGTGGGTTTTGTCGGGGAGAGAAAACTTGCAAACACACAGCACTTCAGAGTCACACTGCGATCCAACATTTATGTAAATTTGTCTGAACACATTCTGTACTGTACAGGAGACACGGCACAGAGGAGACTGATGGACAATGGTCTACAGTCCCTCAGCCAATCAGGACACAGAACACAATGCACGCTCAGACACTGTAAAAAAAGCAGGAAAAATTGCACAAAAAAAATCCATGAAACAGTGAGACCGCGAAAGGTGAACCACGATATAGTGAGGGACAACTGTAATCCATATTCAACTTTTACATATCTTCAAAACACCATTCACTATATTATCAATATTTCAGAGTCTACACTTGTTGAGTAAATACTGTGTTTTGTTATTTCAAGCCGTATCATCCCTCAATAACAAAATTGCCTCTCTAAATGTCATATAAAAAAACAAAAAATCACACTTAAAGCAGACCTGTAACGCAAAATGGACTTTTCAGAGCTTTTAACCATATATATAGTTGTTTCTTCTCATTTACCGTCTCAAATTTGTATTTGGAGTGATTCGTGTATGTTTGAGCAATCTTGAGCAATCTCGCTTATTTTCAAGACGCCATTTTGCTAATCAATCCCTGTTTTCAGTGCCACTGGTATACGCCCACTGTAACGTACGCACTTCGTTCTTTAGTTTTCTTTTCTTCTTCGGCAGTGTCGCTTTAGCCTGTTGTGCAGCTTTCCATCGGAGAAGCCGACAACTCCACGGCTCTTTGTTGTGATGACGTTTAGGGCGATGTCAACTCCCACTGGACACCGCAGTTTTGTTTCTTTTATTTGGTCGTTTTTTTATGAATATTGTGATTTAAAATGTGCAAATTATAACATAATGATCCACGTGTGTCATAGATTATAACTATACAGCAGACATAAACACATTATGTCTGCTTTAAGTAAAAAAAAAGGCTTATAAAAAGATATCTTAGCAAAAGAAACACGCAATAGTCAAAACATCTCAAACCTATATTAATTCTCTGCTAGCTAACTTACAGAATCAGAGAGCACAGTTTTACGCATGTGTACAGTAGCCCCACAAACTTGCTGCTAAACTATGTGTTAAAGAGTGTTTTCATTAGTGCTTGGGACAGATAACCCGGCGGCCATGTTTGTTTTGGCTCAGAACTACAATCCCCAAACCCAAGCCACTGTTTTCAGAGATTCTTTCATTGAGCGCTTTCAGCTTTTTAGCCGTGCTCCAGATGTTTGGCAGGATGTGAAGGCTGAGCGAGTTTGACCACGAAGAAATACTGAAAACGAGGAGAAATCAGAGAGTGCTGCCAAGGCATTGTCTCTGTGTTGTAATAATAGAAAGTTTGGTCGATCAGCTTCACACAGTCTATTCGAGTTCATCTCTCCTTTTATTTCTCGTTTTATTAAATCTGTTTGCCCTTTGTCAATATGGGTAATCTAAATAAAACTTTGTAAAAAATTCAAAAAGCTACGCAAAATAATGATTATGTACAAAAATCTCTCATGTGTCTTGCCTGGTCTGCTTCCTCGCTGTTTCTGGAGCTCGTTCAAAGTAAATTTGGATAAAAATGTGTAAAAATCTTAAGAAAAAGAGTCAACATTGTGATCTGATTCCAACTGTGCATCCGTGCTGTTCCTTATACTTGTAAATTGTGTAAACATATGTCAAATCTTTTATCTCGTAAATCCAGACTGATCTCTCGCTGTAGTTTTTAGTTCTCCGGTCAAACGCGATCGTCCAATCAGATTTGTTAGTTTTTTTTCAGTGACGCATGTAAAACAAAGCAGCTCATTGGTCAAATATGTTTTATAAATCTAATCAAATTTATCTCACCTCAGATTAACAGAGATTTTTTTTTCCAGTACAAACGGACCATGTGTGTTCCTGATTGGCTAATCCAGCTGTCAGTCACGCCCATTTGAAAACACGGAGATTCACTCATGGATCTATTAAAATAACTGAATAGGGTGTTGCTTGTGTTCGACTGACAGGGACTGACAGGGACTGACAGGGACTGACAGGGCACCTACAACTTTCACAAAGGTCCAATTTTGTCGCAGTTTTGACCTACTTTCAGATGTGAAATTTTTTCTCAGCTCAAAATCCATCTATTGTCTTAAAAAAAATAAAAACTTTTTAATTGTTTAATTGTTTTGGCCACACTCTATGTCCGCTATAGCTAATCTGAAGCGCTAAAGGCTAAACTAGCGACATGCGCCATTGAGCACGGCCCACCGACTTGAATGGGCGGCCACATTTAGGCCCCGGGTTTGGATTTACCGGCGACCACACTCACGTCTTCGTATCCAGATTCTCTCCAATGCATTTTTACTGCTTCTTGGATCATTATTGTCTATTTGTACTGCTTCTATTTGAGTGATATCGTTTTACAGTATTTAGGAGGACTATTTTTGGCTACAATCCCCCAGGGTAACACGTAAGCGCGCACGTTTGCTGTACTGTTGATATAGGCACATTTTTGTCAGAATCCCGTCCATACCCTGGTCCCTTTCCTGCATGTTTGACCTGGTTTGTGAGCGCTGCGTTCAGACAAAGGGCCCTTGTTTCTGCTGCTGCTGCTCTGAGTGTCTGCACGTGTTGTTGCCTGCAGATATTCGAGTGTGAGTGGGCCTAACCTCAGCCCTGCTCCAAGATGGACTGTAAAAAACTCAAACTGATTTAAAACTCAAATATTTATCTGTCTATTTAAAGCGATGTTGGCTAGTTTGTATTGTGTTATAAAATCTAAATTGTGTTTTTCAAAAATGTCTTTATTTTGATGTTGTCGAACACAAGCATATGAATTTTCTCTTAAAAAACATGAAAAAACTAACTTTTTTTTTTTTTTTTTTTGCTGTGGTCCAAAGTTATTCCTCACTTATGCATTCTGAGCACCCTAATTATTCACCACAATGAGTTTATAAGCACTTTTCACAACTTTCAGAGACCAGAGCGGAGTTTTGCCAACACGGTAAGGCTAACAACAAACAGCATGCTAACAGTGCACTTCCTGATTATCATACAGTAAAACGCGGGCCACATTTTGCTCAAATACGTGTGAAAAATGGGGACGGGGCCTTTACATTGTAGGTCACACTTTGTAGGGAATATTTTGTATTACTTTGGAGGTAATACAAAGCTACACTTGTTAGCTTTGTATTACCTCCAAAGTAAACTGGTTTTGATGCGCTTGTCCTCATTTAAACCTTTTCACAGCTTTCAGAAGCCAGAGCGGAGTTTTGCCAACAGAGTAATGCTAACAACAGCTAGCAGCAAAAGCTAACAGTTCACTTCTTGGTTTATCGGACAGTGAAACACGATATAATTAGATGCAAACAGCACACAGCAGACTTATTTTGACCTCAAGAGCTGCTTATACGATGGATCTGTCCCGGGGCAGGACATATTTTGCTCAAATACATGTGGAAAAATGAGGACAGGGTCTTTACATTGTAGGTCACACTTTTAGGCATTATTTTTGCACGCTTGTTAGCTTTGTATTACCTCCAAAGTGATCTGGTTCTCATGTGTCTGTCCTCACTTAAACCTAACCCTGCATGACCCTTTGTGCAGTTTCAAAGCAGCCACCGAAAGGAAATAACTGCAAAACATAATCAGATGTTATGCTCGAACACATACCTATTGTTGCCAACTTTTAATTTTTACTTGTCAACTTTACTTTAATGGAGGGATATTTTGCAGTTAAATTTGGTTTCTCTGCCTACGAGGTAACCCCCCTGTCGAAGCCCTAAACCCAATGACCCAAACTAGTCAAAACTACTTAAGATAAATACTTTGAAGTTAATGCATTTTAATACATAGATATTCATTTTCGCAGTGCGGTCAGCTTACACACGCATTGGGTTTTTCATGCGTTTTGGGGACATCACATTGACTTGCATTCATTTCCCAGAGATTGACCCTCACCGTAACCATAGCTACTACTTGCCTAATCTTAACCACAAACTGTTGTAACCATAGACTGTATAAAGAAGTGGACTAAGTGAGGTCGCCCATAGCGTTCGGCTCCAGTCAAATGAAGCTCAAAGAAGCTAGCGGTTATAGGGCGAATTTGGAGCAGAGTTCCATATTTGGACTTCCGACCTCGAGTATCATAGCAACCAAACAGCCAATCCGGAGCGAGGCTGTTGAAGGTAACACCCCTTCCTGCCCACACCACTGGTTTAGCAAGGAATGGGCTGTTAATCAAGTCTGTTGCTATTGCTAGTGAGAGTGACCTCGGGGAAAGGTCTGATTTGTCTATTATTAATGTTCATATCTTGATTGAGAAAATAGTGAAATAAAAACACCAGGATCATGTAGAGCAGATTAATGTGAACATTTTAAAAGCAAAATGACAAGGCTCATTGCAGCAGTCATAGAGAGGGTGACGGTTTTTCAATAGAAAGTGAATTAGAGACAGAGTCGATGGAGCCAGAAGCACGCCCATGCTCACTTCCTGTTTGTAACGCAGCATTTATATATACAGTCTACGGTTGTAACCCATATCTGAACATTAAACCATGCCGTTGATCTAACAATAAAGGATTTATGTCACGGGGACTGGATTTTAGTCCCAAGAATGTGCTATATACCCGTCCACACACACACACACACATGCTGCCGTCACCAAAACCATGAAATTATTAACATTTAGTATTTCCCACAAGCACAAGCGTCCAAACCAAAATACCAAAAAACAGCCTCTAATCCTGCATGGGCTTCTTTATAGGGCCACATCTCTGCCAAGTCAGACCGGTGTTAAAAGAAAACTGTGCCAAAGGGTGAAGAGGAGAGAGCTGGAGGGAGAGGAAGAGATGAAGAGAGAGAAGGACAGAGGGAGAAAGGGAGAGAGAGGGAGCGGGGTACAAAACTCAAAACAAAATCTTCAGTCAAACAAGGGTAAGCAGTTTATGCATATATATATATAAAAAAAATTGATAGCAATCCAAATTTAGTTCATAGAGCACGTTATAGGTAATAAATCAGTGAGGACCCGTAGATGGGAGTAGCCGCTGTTGATGTCTGTGGCTAATGCTACCGCTAAATGCAAACTGGAGGCTCTGCATACTCTTAAAACTGGTTAGACATTGTTATGTGATATCTTTTAGATACCATTTGTAGTAAAATAACATGCTAACACAGACAACAGAGCTAACACGACAGCAGCGCTAACACGACAACAGAGCTAACACGACAACAGCGCTAACACGACAACAGCGCTAACACGACAACAGAGCTAACATGACAACAGAGCTAACACGACAACAGCGCTAACACGACAACAGCGCTAACACGACAACAGAGCTAACATGACAACAGAGCTAACATGACAACAGAGCTAACATGACAACAGAGCTAACATGACAACCGAGCTAGCATGACAACAGTGGTAACATGGAGTTTGTTTACTCTGCATAATTAGCCATGTATTCCAAGGATGAGCATCTTTTTACAGGCCTCATTGCTGTCGTAAACGTGATTAAATAGAAAAACAAAAAGGCCTAAGTCAGCAGAACTCCTCAAGACGATTATATATTTGACTAATACTTTGGCCCTCAAAATCTCTGTTTTTGTAAAGGTTCTTTAGAGACAGCAAAAGTCCCATGCGTTTCAGAACATGCTTGTAGAAGATATGATCATATGACGTAAGGAAGTCTCAACTCTTCCACGTCAAGTTTGAGTCAAGTCTATAGGTTTAGTGGTCGGCGCCTTCTTTCCCCTGAGGTTGCTCCCACTAGCGTTAGCAACAGGTTTGATTGACAGCGTTGCTAGGCTCCTGTTCCCTAAACCAGCGCGGTGAGATCATTTTAATGAGTCTCAAAATGTGAACCTTTAAATCAAGTCTTAGTCCACGTGTTAAAGTTGCAAGTCATCAAAATCGTGACTCAGGTCAGACTAGATCCAGTCAGGACATGCAAGTCCACACCTCTGCAAACCAGGACAAATTATGGAACATAAAGTGAACATTTAACTTTAATCTCTCAGTATAAAAAACACGTAAGCGTATAGCAACAAGATGGCACCGCTAGGGCACACTTGCATAATTTTAATCTTAAAATAATAATTGGATGTACTTTAAACCGCTACAAGAGAAATCCCGATCTCGTGCTAAACTTGTGCAGCAGGGTGTGACTAAAAACACAATGAAAGGCTGTGGTTAAATAAAGAGCTAAATGAGTGGGATTAGCATGATGGCACTGGGAAACCGCAGCCTTGGTTAGCGTGTGCTAGCATGTCTTAGCCTGTGTCAGTGTGTGTGTTAGCGAGCGTTAGCCTGTGTTAACCTGTGTCTATGTGTGTGTTAGCAAGTGTTAGCCTGTGTTATTGTGTGTCTCTGTGTGTGTTAGCAAGTGTTAGCCTGTGTTATTGTGTGTCTCCGTGTGTGTTAGCGAGTGTTAGCCTGTGTTAGCGTGAGCCTCCATGTGTTAGTGTGTGTTAATCTGGATTTAGGGATTTTCCACACCCAAAATTTTATCCCCAAGCTTGTAACTCCAGTGTAGTAACTCCTATAACCTAGCTCCTCATTCCTAGCTCCTAACTCTTGAACCACAACCTCACACCTTAGACGGGAGTGAGTCACTGGAGTGTCTACGTTACGGCTACTGTATGAAACTTCTGTCTGCCTTACCTCTTTTTCATAAAAATGCTAAAATAATGATTCTCAAAGTTGCACCAAAAGAGTACATATGTATTAATTAGTTCTAATGAATCTCACAACTTGGTGGAATATGCTTCTGGCCACTAAAACCACTAAAAGACACGATAAATACTATACACTAACTACTTCATTTTTGGAATAATTCTGTATTTACTTCAGCAACAGGCCTACTAATAGACATGTCTTTTACATCTTAACACATATGGCTTTAGTACAATATGGCAGGACCCACATACATCGCTTGTGGTCATTGGGTTCACACATGCGGTCCTGATCGCTCATGGCTTTCACGATGCGGAGAGACTGGTCTTTTACAACAGCGTTTTAATATTATAATGTCCCCGCAGCATAAGCATATATTTCTGCACATATCAGTTCAGTTATTCAAATTTGATCACAGCAAAACTTGATTCCAAAATGGCTACCCTTACTTATACTGGCTAAAACAACAACAAAAACAAAAGAATATAGCCTAAGAATTCATATGAAGGTTTTTATTTTAATGGAGCAAATCTGGCAGATGTTTTGGGAGGATCAGAGGCAGGTTTGCAGAATGCAGTGTTGTTTTAAGATGAGCCTGTGGGGGTAAAATGTGGGTAAAGTGTCTATAATCATAAAGACACTTGCAGCCTGTGTTTATTGTACATATAATAAAGCTGCAGATATCAGAGGGTGAATAAGAGGAATACAGGCTGACTCGGATCATGTCGGCACACGTCCCATTCAAACAAACCGCTAACTCGGCTAAATCTGCTAACTCTGCTGTTCACGGCATTGTAGCGTTAGCAATAGCACGACGCGTTATTCGGTATGAGTCATGCAAAAGATGAAAGTCAGCAGATTATTTCAAAATGACGAATCAAGCTCGATACAGAGTGAGCTGATTTCAGTTTTCAGATGTTGTTTTTGTGTTTATATGAAATGTTTTTTGTTTTGTTTTTTCTATTTCAGCATGTGCAAACTAGAGTCTAGATCAACCCATTGGCCTTGAGTCCAAGTCAAGTCCTGTCAAGCCTGTGCAGACAAAGCAAAGACAACCATTTTAATCTGCTGGATATTTTAAGTGCATTGGTGATTGCACAGTTTGATTGGATGGGTTTCTACGGTGTCACAGATCACATAGGATTGCGGGATTAGAACTCGTGACCATCTGGTTGAATGCTGTCTCCTCGTGTACATTTTCATTAACTTTAGGGAGTATTTTTGATTCTGGTGCTCTATGGAGTTTGTATGTTTTTTCGAGCTGCCCATAAAAGCTACCTTGCTGAAAAAATACCTGCATTTATTTGTATAACATAAGTAAACACTATATTTCATAGTTTAATGTCATATTATAACCGTATATTTTTGTACTCGCACTTGTGGTTAGTGCTAGAGCGTTGGGTCTGGAGGGATGGAGACGACTGTCTAACCCTAACCTTAGCTATTTCCTATTCCAAAGTTAAAGCTACCCTCTGTAATTACACTGGCCGACCCCGTCCTGTTGTATTCTCACATGTCTCCACTAGGTGCTACCTACGTTACTGCAGTCTCACAGTGTGCCAGCTTTGTCCTGACAGAAGAAGACCAGAGCGAGTTCACTCCTGCTAGCGTTAGCAACAGGTTTGATTGACAGCGTTGTTAAGCGCTTGCTCCCTGCTAAACCGGCAGTGTGGACGGGAATGGGCGTTAGCCTCATCAGCCTCACTCTGGATTGGTTGCTATGATACTTGGACTTGGATCTCCTCCAAACTTGCCGATAGAACTTTGTGCATTTGGCTGGAGCCGAGCACTATGGGTGACGTCAGATTCCTTAGTCCACTTCTTTATACAGCCTGGTGAGAGGTGAGGGGAGGGGGGAGTCGCAGGTGGTAGCTTTAACCTTAACCATAATTATCATTATAATAACCACTATTAATAACTCTGTTTCTAAACTTCGTTCCTTTTAATGACCAGCTGTCACAGACTCACAGTGGACCCACAGTGCACCTGCGGATATCAACTCCACTGGACATCGGCTCTAGAGTGAATATGTTTCAGCATTAGGATACACGTATTTGTAGTAATATTGATCGTGTTAGAAACAGTTATTCAAGTTCAACTTTAAATCCAGACACCACACAATGAACTGCAGCACATACAAGCCAATGTTTTTTTGACCTCACATTATGCAGTAAAACTCCATATCGTGTTTTCCCAAAGCGGTCTCATCAAAACAGTACAGTGTTTGAGTTTGGTGGGACTTCCGAGCTCCACAGAACTGAAAACACAAACGTGCCTAAAGTGTGTCAGTTTCACAACAGCAGCAGCAGAAGCCTGGCTCTAATTAAAGAGACGTCTCCCTCTGTCATATTCTGAAACAACATGGCCGCCCCCCTCCTCCGATGACAGCATAATAACAAACAGAGGAGCCATCTTTCCTGAGTTAAAGGAGACTTTTACCATGGTCAGTGAGAATTCAAATGCCAACTGCCGAGCGTTATTTCTGTGCAACCGCACAGTCTGGCAACAGTTAATGACTCTTCTGCCATTGATTACATATATAAATGGACATAGCTAACCTGATAGCCGCCGCGTTCCAAATATGAAGTGCTCATGGCCGCTTTTCTGCTCCATCGATTCTGGCTCCAATTCACTTTACATAAAAAAATTGTCGCCCCCTCTCTATAACTGCAGCTGTCAGACTGGTCATTTTGATCTTTAAATGTTCGTACTGACCCACTCTACATGATCCCAGGTTTTTTATTTCGTGACTGTGTCCCTAAATCAAGATATGAACATTAATAACAGGCAAATCAGGTTCCCCCTAGGTTCCTCCCGTTAGTGTTAGCAACAGGTTTGATTGACAGCATCCCTGCTAAACCAAGTGAAACCAAAGTGAACTAATTTCCGTTGGTGGGACCATGGTTTAAATTGATTAAACAACAACAACACCACAGAGTAACACTAGACTTAAAACTGTGTAAACCAGGACGAGGGGGCCTTTTTACTCTCACACACCTGAGATACTGTCCTGAAGAGGTGGAACTGCAGATGGCGCTGTCGTGCTGCTTTCACCAGTAGGAAGACGGCAATTCAAATCAGCTGACCGGACACGTTACAGGATCACGTGACCACTCTGAGGCGCTAGTGAGCAGTCTGAACTGTCAGGTCCGAAAACAAACTAAACCGTGGTATGAAAAAATTATCAGAAGACCAGATGAATCTCAATCTCTTGGAACATTTTTGAAACACAAGTTAACCTCAAAGACAGGTTTACTCAAAGCTGCATGAATGACGACTAAAAGCTCATGTAAGTTGATTTTTCATTATATGTCCGTTTAAACCAGGAAAAATCACAACACTGTCTGACCATGTTCTTAGGCAGCTCAGCCCTTCATCTGTTTTTCAGGTATAATCTACTTTCTAATTAGGATTCATTCAATGCACTTGTCTATTTTGGTCTGAAAGATTAATTAAAATATGATTAAAACTGAAATTTGAATGGTCATAATTAGTCATCATAATCATAATCTGTGTCTCCGATGGGGCTTATGTATTAACTGAGGTGGACAAGTACTTTAGACCTCTATGTTTTCCAGTACATGGCATCGACTGTGTTTAAAATGTGCTTTTTTTTTCATTTTTTATCACAAACATAATAATAATTACAATATTTTCAGAAAACAGTCCAGCCTGCAAAGACAACAACAGAGGAAAATCAACAAAAGGTAGATTTTTTGATTAGATTTCAGCATTTAACCATCAACCAGAGGGTAAGGGGTTAGAAACTGGCCTGACCCTGTACTGTTTTTGTGCCCCTGAGCAAAACGCAAGTTCCATACATGGTTACAACTATATTCCAGATACAGTAGGTTCAGGAAACTTGTTTTAAACCCACAGGTAGAGCTAGTTTGTAATTGAGTTGTCTTCTTTACATAAGTCATACAAACATTCATACAATAATTTTGTCAGATAGTGCAGCGAGGACAATACAGAACAATCTCAGCTCCCAGTCGTTCTTTCTAACCCAAAATGCCACTGAATCCGCAGCTTCTCTCCTTTCTCTCGCTCTCTCTCTCTCCTCTGGGACCCAAACCTATTCCCACATTTAAAGACTTTTCTTGGAGCAGACACCTCCCTTAACCTCTCTCTCCGTCTGTCTCCAAACTCAGTGTAATTTAGAGTCTAAACCAGAAAACTAGGACAAAGGTTAGGCATACTATTAAGTACAAATAGCTTATAGTGTGGTGGAAGCAGTAGTAGCAGTAGTAGTAGTAGTAGTAGTAGCAGTAGTAGTCGCAGTTTTATTTTATCCATGCCCACAACTGCAGTACTTTTGATGACTATGCTTTGATAAAATATTGCATTATAAATATGTATTCTGCCACTTTCACTCCTTCTGTTATATTACGTTTTTGTCCACTGATCCGAAGGTTGGCGGTTCGATTCCCACTCTTGTGCAAGTCCAGCTTCCACAAATGAATACTGTTGTTGTGTCTTTGGGCAAGACACTTAACCCTCCTCGTACATGTGTGTGTGAATGTGTGAGTGGTTCACTAATAAAGTGCTTTGAGTGACTTGATTTATCATAGCCAGGCAAAAAACAACAAAACAAAAAAAACAAAAACAAAAAAACCCCCCAAACAAACAAAACATCCAGACACAGGGAGAATATGCAAACTCCACAAAAGACTCCACTATTTTACAAAACTGATGATGCTATACTTTTATGGCTTGGACAGCAAATCTGCAGTACTTGTACTAAACCAGGTCTAAACCAGGTCTATTACAGAACTGAACCAGGTCTAAACCAGGTCTAAACCAGGTCAATACAAAACTAAACGAGGTCTAAACCAGGTCTAAATCAGGTTTAAATCAGCTCTATTACATAATTAAACCAAGAACTAAACCAGATCTATGAATGATGAAGCAGGTCTAAACCAGGTCTAAACCAGGACTAAACCAGGTCTAAACCAGGTCTAAACCAGGACTAAACCAGGACTAAACCAGGTCTAAACCAGGTCTAAACCAGGACTAAACCAGGACTAAACCAGGTCTAAACCAGGTCTAAACCAGGTCTAAACCAGGACTAAACCAGGACTAAACAGAACTAAACCAGGACTAAACCAGGTCAACACAAATCACAATCCCAATATAACAGCTCAAGTGTTTTACCTGTCCCTTTCTTTTTTACACAGCTCATTATGCGATACTTCCACTTTAACTACTTGGACAGCACTCTCACATCTGCAGTACTTGTACTACATTACAGCACATGCAGTTCTTCCACCTCTGCTCACGGCCTATTTTAAACCTCATTAAACTCAAAAGTACATTGTAAGTAGATCTACTCTGTCCCTGCTTTATAATTTCTCTCACTTAACTGACCCGGGCCTATTATAACGACGCCCACAAGACGACAGCAACGTTTGGCCTTCGACCCAAAATACACTAAAGTATACCTGATACTTCAGAAACGCAGTACTGTGGTGTATCATTGTGAATACAGCGATTGATTGGCTGACAGAGGAACACTGCAAAACATGTTTACAGAAGTTTAAGTAAAAATGAGAATAATTATGTTGTTTTTACCATTTTACATTAAGTTTACCCAGTCTAAGTTTACCAGGTCTATACAGGACTAAACCAGGACTAAACCAGGTCTATACAGGACTAAACCAGGACTAAACCAGGTCTATACAGGACTAAACCAGGACTAAACCAGGTCTATACAGGACTAAACCAGGACTAAACCAGGTCTATACAGGACTAAACCAGGACTAAACCAGGTCTATACAGGACTAAACCAAGACTAAACCAGGTCTATACAGAACTAAACCAGGTCTATACAGAACTAAACCAAGACTAAACCAGGTCTATACAGGACTAAACCAGGTCTATACAGGACTAAACCAGGTCTATACAGGACTAAACCAGGACTAAACCAGGTCTGTACAGAACTAAACCAGGTCTATACAGGACTAAACCAGGACTAAACCAGGTCTGTACAGAACTAAACCAGGACTAAACCAGGTCTATACAGAACTAAACCAGGTCTATACAGGACTAAACCAGGACTAAACCAGGTCTGTACAGAACTAAACCAGGACTAAACCAGGTCTGTACAGAACTAAACCAGGTCTATACAGGACTAAACCAGGACTAAACCAGGTCTATACAGGACTAAACCAGGACTAAACCAGGTCTATACAGGACTAAACCAAGACTAAACCAGGTCTATACAGGACTAAACCAGGTCTATACAGGACTAAACCAGGACTAAACCAGGTCTGTACAGAACTAAACCAGGACTAAACCAGGTCTGTACAGAACTAAACCAGGACTAAACCAGGTCTGTACAGAACTAAACCAGGTCTATACAGGACTAAACCAGGACTAAACCAGGACTAAACCAGGTCTATACAGAACTAAACCAGGACTAAACCACGTCTATAAAGGACTAAACCAGGACTAAACCAGGTCTATACAGAACTAAACCAGGACTAAACCAGGTCTATACAGAACTAAACCAGGACTAAACCAGGTCTGTACAGAACTAAACCAGGACTAAACCAGGTCTGTACAGAACTAAACCAGGACTATACAGGACTAAACCAGGACTAAACCAGGTCTGTACAGAACTAAACCAGGTCTATACAGAACTAAACCAGGTCTATACAGGACTAAACCAGGACTAAACCAGGTCTGTACAGAACTAAACCAGGACTAAACCAGGTCTGTACAGAACTAAACCAGGTCTATACAGGACTAAACCAGGACTAAACCAGGTCTGTACAGAACTAAACCAGGTCTATACAGAACTAAACCAGGACTAAACCAGGTCTATACAGAACTAAACCAGGACTAAACCAGGTCTGTACAGAACTAAACCAGGACTAAACCAGGACTAAACCAGGTCTATACAGGACTAAACCAGGACTAAACCAGGTCTGTACAGAACTAAACCAGGTCTATACAGAACTAAACCAGGACTAAACCAGGTCTATACAGAACTAAACCAGGACTAAACCAGGTCTGTACAGAACTAAACCAGGACTAAACCAGGTCTGTACAGAACTAAACCAGGTCTATACAGGACTAAACCAGGACTAAACCAGGTCTGTACAGAACTAAACCAGGACTAAACCAGGTCTATACAGGACTAAACCAGGACTAAACCAGGTCTGTACAGAACTAAACCAGGTCTATACAGAACTAAACCAGGACTAAACCAGGTCTATACAGAACTAAACCAAGACTAAACCAGGGCTGAACCAGGACTAAACCAGGACTAAACCAGGTCTATACAGGACTAAACCAGGACTAAACCAGGTCTATACAGAACTAAACCAGGACTAAACCAGGTCTATACAGAACTAAACCAGGACTAAACCAGGACTAAACCAGGACTATACAGGACTAAACCAGGACTAAACCAGGTCTATACAGGACTAAACCAGGACTAAACCAGGTCTATACAGAACTAAACCAGGACTAAACCAGGACTAAACCAGGTCTATACAGGACTAAACCAGGTCTAAACTAAGACAAAAGCAGGTCTACAGGAGCAGTCACAGGTTTAGACCAACCCAAACGTGGACGATAAACATGATTCATGGCTCTGAGAGGATCAGGATGAGAAACACACCACATTTTCAGAAACACTTGTCTAGATTAAGACTTTTTTGTATCTCAAACTAAATTTTTGACCAGTTAAGTTTGAAAATTGAAAGATGGGCCAAAAAGTCTGTCTTCACTGGTTCACTGGCAGTTAATTTTGGATATTTTTGAGTGAAAAAAAAAGTAAATAAAATGCTGAAACCAGTAAAAAATACCATCTGTAGTCTAAACTAGTACTAAACTGCACTTACACAACATGAGACTGAAGGGGACTAAACCCAGAAGTAACCCAGCCACGAATAAGACACGACCAAAACAATCCAAACCTCTATATTTGTAATTCAAGTCACTGCTCTGTTTCGGCGTGAACGGGGTGAAGGAGGGAGAGGAGGGGGAGGAGGGAGAGGAGGAGGAGGGGGGAGAGGAGGAGGAGGAGGGGGAGGATGGGGCAGGGGTGACATTTGAGCGGGTGTCAGAAAAGTGGGGATTTTTCCTGGAATCTGGACACAAACACACAGCTCCAGTCGAAAGGATATGACAGGAAGTACGGGATAAGAGGGAGGGAGGGAGATGGAGAGAAAGAAGGAGAGAGAGGAGAGAAATGAGAGGAGAGAAATGAGAGGGAGAGAGAGGAGAGAAATGAGAGGGAGAGAGAGGATAAAGAGACAGAGAGGGGGAGAGAGAGAGAAAGAAAGAAAAGGAGGGGGAGAGAGAGGGGGGATAAAGGGAGAGAGAAAAGAGAGGGGAGAAAAAGGGAAAAAGAGGGGGAGAGAGAAAGGTGAGAGACAAAGAGGGAGAGGAGAGAGGAGGGGGGAGAAAACGGGAAAGAGAGGGGGAGAGAGAAAGAAGAGAGAGGAGAGAGAAGGGGGGGAAGAGAGGGAGGGAGAGACAAGAGAGGGGGGAGAAAGAGGGAAAGACAGAGAGGAGAGACAAAGAGAGGGAGACTGAGAGAAGAGAGAGGAGGGGGGTTCATTTTTGTGTCGCCTGTCTCTACCTGTCTCTGTGCTCGGAGCATCGAGGGCGTGTGATGTTTCCTGTTTACTCATGTGCACTGCAAAAATATGATATGAAGATAAGTTCAATGATGTGAACTGATAATATACGACATCATGATTTGACTTTTGACTTTTTTATTATAAGTGCAATACAGGACTCACTCGATCAGCAGATTTTCAAAACCCACAACAAAATCAAATATTATAAATTTTAAGTTATCTACATGTTACTCTTCCTGACAATGACACCTTCACCTTCACTAGAATCATTTGGATAATTTCACTCCTGCTTTTTTGCTCACACCTCCTGTCATCTGTTTTTCACTGTCAGCCAATCACATCCTGCGTTTCTTTCCTCTCGACTAATCATGTCTCAAAAAACTGCCCCATTTTCATTTTGCTTGGATTTTTGCGTCATAGGTAAAAATCCAGACTTCTCCTTGACAGTCTGTAAAGGCCCCATATTACACCATTTTCTTATATTTTGTTTAACACACAAATCTTCATATTTAGACTTGAGTTCTTCTTGCAAATAGAAAGCACCCCGTTCCACCTTGTGATGTCATCATGTGGTAATACAGGAAGTGCTCCACTGTGTTTTTCAACTCCATGCACCTTCACTAGAATCATCTGGACTCAACCAATGATGTTTATGTCAAGAGCGGGATTCAAACCTCCAACCTTCAGATAAGTGGCATGTAGCAGTAGTTGATAGTACTTAAATCATCTTGTACTGCAGTATTTTGCAGTAACATTCTTGTGAATACATATCTGCAGTCCTCTCCCCTCTGCTCTTACTTTATTCCCCCATAAAACCAGCAGCTCCATATGTTTGAGAGTTATGCAATGTGAGTGTGGCTGGACACAATGTACCTCCATAAGCCCACTCCTACAGCTCATATACTGCACACTCCTCTGTCTCTCCTCCCTCTCTTTCATTCTCTCCTCTCTTCCTCTTTTCTCCCCTCTCCTCTCTCTCTTTTTCACTGTGCCTCCTCATTCTTTTGGGTTGTATTTCTGTCTGTCCTTTCCAATCTCTTCCTGTCTTCCTCTATCTCTTTCTCTCCGTCTTTTCCTCTCCTCCTCCTCTCCGTCTGTCTTTATCTTCCTCCTGTTATTACACGATTGTCGCAGACTGTAGTGACCGTAGTCTAGTCTCAGTCTAGTCTGCGCTCTCCTCATGTAAACACAGCCCTGTATTCTTCATTATGTTACGTCTAAAACCAGATAATGAAGTCACAGATAGTTTTACCTATATATATATTTTTTCTTTTGAAATAATTTTATTCAAAAATGTTGTAATGTTTTAGGTTTTAACTGCATTATGAACTCCTTTGTAACACTGTCAAGAAAAGTGCATCCATGGGTTTCAACGATGACGACTTTCACTGTTGTCATGACAATTACCGTATTTTCTAAAGTATAAGTCGCACTTTTTTTCATAGTTTAGCCGAGGGTGCGACTTATACTCAGATATGATTTATATGTGAAGTATATGTTGTTTTTTTCATTATTATGCATTTTCTGGCTGGTGCGACTAATACTCCAGTGCGACTTATACTCAGATGCGATTTATATGTGAAATAAATTTATTTTTTCATTATTATGCATTTTCTGGCTGGTGCGTCTTATACTCCGGAAAATATGGTAACTATTCAGTTTAGTTAAGTTTTGTTATTATACCTTTAATACATTTGAAAGTATCAACCTGTTTCCCCTGACATGTTCAGATCAAATATTAATGTACAGAAAAAAATCGTTTTTTTTTCGACAATTATTACAAACTTTTTACAACGCTGTTTATGTTTACATTTTTTTTGGTTCTCAAGCCGATATTCTCTGAGCCTAACCTCACAGTGTCACTACTTCTTGTATCAATTTGTATCTCTAAAAATAAATAAAATGAATGCTTCACTTTGTGTTTTGAAAGAGACATGTTTGTGTGGCAATGCTAACGCTAATTTTGAGGCATGATAAATATTAAAACAGCACCACAAACTGAAGTATTCTATATATAAAAAGCAGGTTAGTCTTTATTTTAATTAATTTGAATTTTAGTAGGTTATTAAAAAGGAAAGGGGAAAAGGAAAAGAGGAAAAAAGAAGGAAGAAAGGAAAGGAACGAAAAAAGGAAAAAATAAATAAAAGAGAATGTAGACTCAACCCTGAAACCGAATGTCAAAACTAGTTTTAACTTCATAACTATACTCACTCATTCATTCATTTTACCTGCTCAATAATAAAACATTAGCTCATTGTAAGTCCCCAGCCCACCGCCTCAGCCCTCCCCAAACTCTGATCACTCTTTTATTTCTGTTGTCCTATGCTTTGTACCAGGTTTATAATTTTCTTGTTTGTTTCGTTGTCTCCTGTGCATGTTTCTATCCCTGTTATATTTTGTACTGTACTGTTTTTTTTTTCATAAATAAAAATAAATAAATACAACAACAACAAAATAATAATAAATAAAATAATAATAATAATAATAGGTTGTTTATATTATGTTTTCAAATGTTAATAAAAATGTCTGTTAGCTTTGAGACACAGTGAGCTAGCTAGCTACTGTGCACAGAGCCTATTACTGAAGAAAACTGAATGAACTCTTTACATTGTGTTGTCAGATCCTAGTTAGTTAAAGCCTATTTGTGTTTAATATATGACAGCTAATGAGATCCGTGGTAAGTTGTGATCTAATATGTAATTTGGAGCAGCCATTACACACTACCATTACAACAGTCTATCTATTCTAATTATGCAATGACCTGTCCGCTGTCTGTTTCTCAAGCTCATAAAACAGTCTAAACCCTGGTCCCAGCCGCTGTAAATATTCTTGACGTTTTTGACCGGAGGCTACAGACACGGGAGCACAAACTTTCAACCCCCCCGACACCTCCTGCGTGTCTCGTAGTGATGACATCAGCGCTGCAGAATGCGCGTCTGGCTGGGGGCCTTGTAGAAGCTGCCGTGAAGAGAGTGGGGACAGATCCGGCAGAGAATGGACCCTGTCTTTTAGCACTTTTGCATCTGAGTCACTCTGAACAGAAGCGACCAGTGTGATGTCATCAACGTGCTGCAGACTCTGACATCATCAACCCCGCTGACGTCAACAACACCGAGGCAGAAAAACACATGTGCACAGATGTTCGGCTGCTTCTAAAGCTGCAGCTAAACAGTGACGCAGATCTGGTCAGGGGTTTCAGAGCAGCAGGTAGCATTGCTCACTAACTTGTTTTTTCCTTTTGCCAACTGACGTAAGAGGATCTGGATCTTCAATAACAGGATATAGAAATGATACACGAAATAACTTCATAATGCTGCCTTCATGTGATATAGAAAGTATAGTAAAAACGACTTCCCAAGTGAGAAATGAAATAAATGGAGTCTCATTTTGTATTTTCTACTGGAGAAATGGGGAAAAAATGCATGCCCAAGCTGCAGAAGTACAAATAACCTTTGACCTCTTATCATGGAGGACAGCAGTGAATGAAGAAAAGTAGTGTTTTGTTTTTTATTTGTTTTTACAGTTTAAGTTTGTTGTTGTTTATTACATAGACCCCAGGTATGGCCAAACTACGGCCCGGGGGCCACACACGGCCCTTTGGGTTTATTAATCTAGCCCGCCGAACATGACCAAATTATATTAAAATAGGTAAGGGTTAAGCTTGTTCAAAGTTTTTCTACTGTGTTTATTTAACTGACATTTGATTAATTATTAATTAGAACTCATTGTGGCCCGTGTGTCAAAAAGTTTGCCCACCCCTGACATAGACTGTATATTTAAATGGACCTAGCTAACACGCTAGTGATCATGGACGCGCTTCTGGCTCCATCAACTGCTGCTGTCTCTGAGGACTTTTTCAAATAGCAAATGGCAAGACAAGTAGGCGACAAGACACGTTACAGGTCAGATCTGTGGAGAGGAGACTCCACACTGCAATAAAAACATCTATAATTGAATAAATGTAAGATAAGTTAAAAAATTCTGTAAAACATTCCAGGCACAGCGATAGCGTATCCACGGACGAGCAGAACGTGTACACCAGCCAGAAAAGTAACATAGTGCACATTCACGAAACTGACAGCCTCAATCTGAACTGATCTGCCTTCGAGTATTTTTGTTGTAAGATCACAACTGTATGACATTAACACTCACATGATAATCACATTTAATCACAAGCAGAAAGTGAAACAAAACAGATATAAATGTTTTTGTATGAGTCATAGTTCATGCTGGTGCTGTTTTCCTGTGTGACTGATAGCTGACCCACTTCTCGGGCTTTGGAGCATTAAAGGTCAGGGCAGAGTGAGTCAGTGGGCAGCCATCAGTAATGGAAACTATAACTCCCACAATCCCCCTGTCCTCCTCCTCTTCTTCACTGTTCTGAGAGAGAGGGGGCGTTTGTTTACTCACATTTGAACAGTGATAGACCCAGTACTGATTGCAGGGGTCTGTAACATGGCAGAGATTGGTTTAATAGAGTTAGAATTGGAGTAGTATCGAAAACTACTTTTACATTTTTGTATAATAACAATATTACTTCTAACCATGAACCTTGCAAATTATTTGGAAAGGGTCTCCGGGCTCTGTGTATGCCCGCCCATAGTGGTTTGACCCACCACTAATGAAAGGGTCAAATGCAGAGAACATATTACACTACAGTCAAATCTGTCATGCTAATAATGTGCTAACAATGTAAACAAAATAAACCAGTTTGGAGGCTTAAAATGACTAACAATCCCATAATCAGAAGCTAACAAACATTACTGTTTACCTATTATCTATAAGGATGCAGTGTGTTATATCAAGTACAACAGTTTTAAAAGGTTTGACACTACACACACCACATTTTGAGAACTTTCAACATTCAAATAAGATATATTTTGTAAGAAAAATTCAATTCTGTTAACTGGGCAAAAAGTTTTAGATTAAAGACGTTTCGCTGTTCATCCAAGCCGCCTCTTCAGTTCTGTTTTGCTATCGATCATATCTGGACAACTGAGGGATTACACAGACATCTTTCTAGTTTTGATTGGTTAATTGCTATGGAGACAGTGCTAATTTTGGAAAATTGGTCAATAGACAACTAAACTGCATAATAAAAAGCTGTATCACACATTTACTAATTATGTGTCACAGGGAGGTGTTAGTTACTCCCATGTGACAGTTTGGGCGGGTGAGTTTGTTTACTCCCATGTGACAGTTTGGGCCATAGACTGTATAAAGGACTAAGTGAGTGTGACGTCACCCACAGCGTTCAGCTCCAGTCAAATGAAGCTCGTCGAGGCTGGAGCAGTTATAAGGGAGAATTTGAGCCGAGATCCATATTTGGAATTCTGACCGTGATGTATCATAGCAACCAAAGAGCCAATCCGGAGCGAGGCTGTTGAAAGTAACGCTGGTTTAGCAGGGAGCCGGTGCTTAGCAACGCTGTCAATCAAATCTGTTGCTAACACTAGCAGGCTCATGGGGAAAGAAGACACCTAATTTGAATTTTATTAATGTTCATATTATGAGTTACAGACACAATAGTGAAATAAAAACCCCAGGATCATGTAGAGCGGGTCAATACGAACATTTTAAGATCAAAATGACGAGTCTGACAGCAGCAGTTACAGAGAGAGGGGCAAAAGCTTTTCAATAGAAAGTGAATTGGAGCCAGAGTTGATGGAGCTGGACGCGCGCTCATTGTCACTTCCTATTTGGAACGCAGAGCCAAGCAGGTCAGCTATGTCCATTTATATATACAGTCTATTGTTGGGGCAGGTGGGTGCGTTCGTTTACTCACATGTGACAGTCGGGGAGGGTGGGTGCGTTCGTTTACTCACACGTGACAGTTGGGGAGGGTGGGTGCGTTTGTTTACTCACACGTGACAGTCGGGGAGGGTGGGTGCATTTGTTTACTCACACGTGACAGTCGGGGAGGGTGGGTGCGTTCGTTTACTCACACGTGACAGTCGGGGAGGGTGGGTGCGTTCGTTTACTCACACGTGACAGTCGGGGAGGGTGGGTGCGTTTGTTTACTCACACGTGACAGTTGGGGAGGGTGGGTGCGTTTGTTTACTCACACGTGACAGTCGGGGTGGGCGTGCTGATGTCTGTATGGGGGAGTATGAGGCTGTCTCTGTCTTCACACCGGATCCTCTGAGGACCATTGGCCCTGACGATGAGCGGCTCTGTGTACGTCAGGACCACATCTACAAGAGGGGAACAGAAACACGTGAAAAGTAAGTAACAAGGACGGCAAAATGAATTGATTAATCAGTAAAAACAGTACTACAGTTATTAGAATGTCCTCTGCAGATAAATACAAAGCTTGTCTCCATGCACGCTTATGTTCCTGTAGTTTTTAACTCTATAAACATGTCCTGAAAAGTGTGGGATTCTTGTATTAGTTTAGCAGTTCACATTCAGTTTCGATGATAAAGCTTAAAATGAACATGTTTAAAATGTGAAGTTGTCCTGATCGTAAAACATAAATTACAAATTGTTTTCAGAAAATCAACAATAATCTCATAAAATACAAGAACATGTATTTGTCACACAATGGAGAAATTTCAGGGTTGCACCACAAAGTACAAGAACAACAATAAAATAAAATAAAAATTAAAATACCTAAGGTGAATAGGGATTAAAGTATAGACATTTAGGGCTACACTTAGACCACATCAGAACTGGGATTAATTTTGTAGCTAATCCCGGACTAGACCAGGACTAAACCAGGTCTATCATCTGGACTAAACTGGGCTCAAACCAGGACCCAAGAGGGACAAGTGTGAGTGCACGCTTAAACCTTGGACTTTGGTTCATATCTAAACATCACTCCAGTGTGTTTTTGATTATGGAACATGTTATAACACGGTGAAAAGTTACATACTGCACAAAGCACTGATCCCATAAAGTCAAACAAAAACCCAAACTGAGCCAGAAGGACCTGTGTGTTATGAGTCCCACATAAACAGATCATATGATGAACTTATATGAGCACGACACCTCCACCTCCTCCTCCACCTCCTCCACCTCCTCCTCCACAATCTCCACCTCCTCCATCTCCACCTCCTCCATCTCCACCTCCTCAATCTCCACCTCCTCCATCTCCACCTCCTCCATCTCCATCTCCTCCTCCACAATCTCCACCTCCTCCATCTCCACCTCCTCCTCCTCCTCCTCCATCTCCACCTCCTCCTCCTCCATCTCCACCTCCGCCATCTCCACCTCCTCTTCCACCTCCTCCACCTCGTCCACCTCCCCCACCTTCTCCACTGTACCTTCTCCTCCTCCTTCAGCTCCTCTACCAGCTCTGAGGAGAAAGAGTGGACACACAGGACAGCTGCTTTTCATAATCTCTCTCTTTTCTCTCCCTATCATCCATACATCTATCATTCATCTATCTATTCATTATTCCTTCTTCCATCCATCCATCTATCTATGTCTTTTCGCTCATTGCCCTCTCTCTCTCTCTCTCTCCTCTTTCCATCTTTCTCTCCTCCTTTTGGTCATCCTCTCCATCACTCCCCCTCTCCCTCTCCTCAATCCAACATGACTTTCTCTCTCTTTTACCTTGTTCCCTCTCTTTCTCCCCTCGCCCTATCTTTCTCTTTGTTCCCTCTCTCCTCCTCATTCTATCTTCTTACTCTCTCTCCTCAAACTCTTATCATCCTCTCTACTCATCTCTCCATCTGTCTTACCTCTCTCCCTCCTGACTTTTTACTTCCTCTTCTCTATCATCCCACTTTCCCCTGTCCTCTCTTTCTCTCTCCTCAATTTGCATTCTCTACCTTCTCCCTTTCTCCTCCCAATCGTATTCTCTCTCTTTCTCTCCTTTCTACTCTCTGCCCTCTCTGTCATTCCCTCCTTTCCTCTCTGTTTCTCTCTCTCCTCCCTCGATCCTTTCTCTCCATCTTTCATCACACATACAAGTCCAAACCACGTCCTTTTGTGGCCCACTTCCCGATGCTGTTTATTTACTTTTACGTCTCTGACTCCTCTTTCGCTCTCTCTTTCTCTCTATCCTCCGCTCTCTCCTTCCCTTCCTCCATCTTTCTCTCACAAACAGATTCCTTCACACACTATCTAGCGTCATATTTAGCGTGTATATATTTAGACATGGATGTGTGGGTGAGATTATAAAGAGTTGAAGGAGCTGAAGTTGTTCACCTCAAAAATGTAACAAGATGGAGATTTGGGTCCGACGCCACGGAAACCACCGGCCGCACAACACGAGGCTACTGTGAAAAACCCTCACCTCTCAAGGAAGGAAATACAAAACAGAAAGTTGAACATTTTCCTGCTTTTGAGTCGATAAAAACATACGGACTAAAATGTCACACGATCATAAACAACAGGGCCAGAATTTGAAATCATCCTCAAATTTGTTGCTGATCTGAACACTTTCTTAGTGGTGTAGGCTACGTGCAATAGGCTAGCTATTGCTCCGTTGTCTCAAAGCTAATGCTAATTGTAATTAAAAGTCTAAAATATAAAATAACCTATTAAAATTCAAATTCATTAAAATAAACACTACCCAACTGTTTTTACAAGTAGAACACGTCTGTTTGTTTTAATATTGTGCGTCAAAGTTAGCATTAGCATTAGCATTAGCGTTAGCCTTGAGACACAAACGTTTCTCTTTCTAAACACAGAAATGTCCTCCCGTGAACTATTAATTGGATTTCTGTAGTGTTTAACATGTTGTCAGTGACATCCATGCACAGCTCCCTGTCCACTGCCTCATCTTTAAATATTTATTCATTTTAGCGTGACTCTGCAAAATCCTCATAGAGACACAAACAGTGAGGTTGCCAGGCGCTGTTGTGCACACAGCCCATTTGAATGGATGCAATTAGCAAATTGCAAAGGCTGCAATTTTTGAAGAACCATAATTTCCTGCACAAACAATGAAATATCCAGTGTTATTCTGTGTAAAAGCTGCTAACCCTGTCGTTTAGATCTGTACAAACGTGCTCTGTAATTTGATCCTTGTATTCGTTTCACGGTCTTTTGTCATTTCTTCTGGACGTGCTATAAAAAGTGAAGACTGAACAAAATCCTATCATTGACATAACATATTAACATAAATCGAAAATCTTATCTCAGTCCGAATGCTTGTCAGAAAAGTCGCCATTCAATATTTTTCTCAAATCGTTCAGTCCTATTCAGTATAAATATCCATTAGGAACTGTGTCCTGAAGTTTGCCTTATATAAACCATGTGCTTCCCAGGCCTTTACTATTGAGTAACGCCACCTCTTTTCAAAGCAATACTGAAAGCATAGACTGTATACATAAACGGACATAGCTAACCTGCTAGCCTCAACGTTCCAAATAGAAAGAAAGCATGGGCGCGCTTCTGGCTCTATCGATTTATCATTTTGATCTTAAAATGTTCATATTAACCCTCTCTACATGATCCTGATAGTTGTATTCTGCTATTGTGTCTGTAAATCAAGATATGAACATTAATAACAGACAAATCAGGCGCCTTCTTTCCCTGAGGTCATTCCAACCGGCGTTAGCAACAGGTTTGATTGACAGCGTTGCTAAGTGCCCGCTCCCTGCTAAACCAGCGGTGCAGGTCGGAACAGGTGTTACCGCCAACAGCCTCACTCTGGATTGGCTTTTTGGTGGCTACGATACTTAAGACCAGAATTCCAAATACGCAATTTGGCTCCGAATTCGCCGTTATAACCGCTAGCCTCGATAAGCTTCATTTGACTGGAGCCGAATGGTGTGGGTGACGTCACGCTCACTTAGTCCACTTCTTTAAACAGTCTATGGTTTGAAGCTAAACGTGCAGCGGTCCATTCACAGCATCCAAATTATTCACCACACTGAGTTTACAAGGGCATTTCACAACTTTCAGAGTCTAAAGAGTTGTTTTGTTGTCACAGGAATGCTAACGACGACTAGCATGCTACCATCTCACTTCCATTTTGACTCTAAGAGATGCTTTTGCAATGTATCTGTAGCGGATCAAATCTAATTTTAAGTTCGTAGCCTAAGTAGCATTAGAGCTGATAAAACAGTAGTTGCCTTGGAGGGGCCGATCTTTCACAGCGTATCAAAGCCCTCAGTCTGATGCTTATGTAAGGTGTTATTCTGAGGTGAAGAGGAGCTGTGTGTGAGTCTGGACTGGTCAACATGCAACGGCTCTGTGGACGTTAGCGGTTTGTAGAACTAGCCTTGGATCTAGAAGGTCAAATGAACAACTTTAAAATAAATCAAGAATCAAGTCCTTAGTGTCTCAATAGAGTTTCAAATCTTAGTAACCTGCAATTAAAAAGACCCAGGCTGATTAACGACCCTTTAGAAAGAGATAAGGGGAGATAAGAAGGACAACGAGAGAGGAGAAACAGAGAGGAGACCAGAGTGAGAGACGCTACGAGGACTTGTTTGTGAGGAGGGAGGTGCGGAGAGGGCAGAGGTATAAACAGGAGCAGAGGAATGGACCACACTTCCTGTTCATCTGTGGAGCGTTCACACAAACACAAACAAATTATCCATCTGTAACAGGACGAGCTGGAGGCGCAGACGGGATCGAAACCAGATGAGTGAGGAAAGTCCGCAATACAAAATCAGATACTACTCGATATTTAAGAGAGTATCGAGACTAGATACTCATTTGAGATTCTGGTATCGGTACTAAAAAAAACACAACTAAACCGGTCCCACACTGAAGTTGCAGCTGGATCACACTGGTTTTAAATGGTACTTAAGATCCGTTGCTCGTTATTGGTTTATCTGTGTAATCCCTCAGTCGTCCAGGTCTGATCCATAGCCAAAGAAAAATATAAAATGTGTCAACTGGACAAAACGTAGGAGTGAAGACATTTTGCTGTTTCGCTCATCGAAGCTTCTTCAGTTCTGGTCAGATTACGGTTGGACACTGCCTTATATCGATCTGAAGGGACAGACTGATACGGGTTTGTTCATGGCTGATGCCGATACCATTTTTTTAGAATTCAGAGCAACCAATTTATATTTTGGACAGGTATGCACAGACGATTTTTAATATTTTCCCAAAATTATCTGAGCCTTTTTTTTTTTTTTACCACAAACTTATAGAAGAGCTGTGTAGTAGACCAGTGGTCTCCAACCATCGGGCCGGGGACTGGTACCGGTACCGGTCCGTTACGCATTTGCTACCGGGCCGCACAAAAACAGTAAATAATTTATCAGCGACGGCATCTTGTCCTACGTAACTTTCGGCCGTCCCTCATGATGCGCGAATAAGCTCGTCCATGGTGTTGTGAGATGTGTGTCTGGCTCCTATGTGCTTTAGTTCAGTGTGGTGCGTGAGCGTGAGTGAGAGGTGACGTGCGCGTGCATGTGGGGCACGGTGTGGTTCAACCTGCGGAGAAGCGGCGAGTGTGAGAGTCTAGAGGTGCACTTGGAAAAAGACAGTGTGTGAGTTAGAGCAGAAGTGATGTGTTATTACAGTGCAGTACAGATAATAAAGACCAACTCTGGAGCAACAGACTGGGGTCTTTGAGCTCGCACCACACTCCACACAACTTTAAAGGTTAAGAACAGGAAGTTAAACCCGGAGGAAGAGCGACCCTTTGGCCCTGGAGAAGACGGATCTCCCCTGTGTCTCCCGACCACGGTCAAGGGACCGAAGCAGGAAACGTTTAACAGTAGATATAAAATGAAAATCCTGATAGGAAATCGCCACAGAAATCTATTTGATGTAGTGACAAGTTTATTATATCTGTGATAAATCTGCTCTTGTCTCCGTGATGACGTATCACGTATAACACTTAAGACACGTCACCCAAAAGTGAGAGAAAATGAGCCAAAACAAAAGTCTGTGGAGAGCTTTTAACAAAGGAGAAAAGGCCAACTGAGGAGCCAGAAGAGGAGACTATGACCTCCAAGAAAAAGAAAGCTATTTATATTTAAAATTTAAGAGACAATACCAGGAGTCCTACTTAAAATCTGTGTTTGTCGCTGCAGGTGACTCACGTGCAGAGTCCGCTCTGTGTAATATGTGGGAAAAGCAAATGAGGCAATGAAACCTTCAAAACTGCTTTGGCACATGGAGACTAAGCACCAGGGATTAAAAGATAAGATTTAGAGTTTTTTTTTGAAAGAAACAAACATGAGCAAGAAGGAAAGAAGGAACAAGTGCAGACCTCCCACTGATGCGGCGGTATACTGGGGTGAGTTGTATTTTTTATGCACTTAACTTATTTTTGCCACATTTATCTGCCACACGTAGACGGCCGGTCCGTGAAAATAAAACCTACATTGTTCCGGTCTGTGGTGCAAAAAAGGTTGGGGACCACTGTAGTAGACCATCCACCCATTCATTTTCTTCCGCTCATCCAGGAGGCGAGTCGCGGGGGCAGCAGTCTAAGCAGGGACTTCCAGACTTCCCTCACCCCAGACATGTCCTTTAGATAATTCGATGGGAGCACAAGGCATTCCCAGGCCAGCCGAGGGACATAGTCCCTCTAACGTGTCCTGGGTCTTCCTTGGGGCCTCCTCCCAGTGGGACATGCCAGGACCACCTCCCCAGGGAGACGTCCAAAACAGATGCCCGAGCCTCCTCAGCAGGCTCTCCTCGACTTGGAGGAGCAGCACCTCTACTCCGAGCTCCTCCCGTGTGACTGAGCTCCTCTCCCCATCTCTAAGGCCGCTTGTATCCTTGATCTTCACTGTGTAGTAGTGGTAAATATAAAGCTTTGTGTGAATTTTTGAGGCAGCAGATTGACCAAAACAAAATATCGGCCTCTGCTGGAGATTTAAGACATAACTGAAAAGCTAAAAAGTCCAAATATCAGCCAACGATATCTAGGATCTATCGCTAATCGCAGCATTCAAAAGGACAATATTTACTACAGACAGGGAGCAACTAAAACTTTTCAAAATACAATCTTTTATTACATTTTTTTTTTTTATTAAGCAATACAGTGAGCTCTTTGGTTTAGTCACTGATAGAAATGATCCGGTTCAACATTTGTGCATTTACCTTTGCATATTTCATGGCAAAGTACAATGTAAATCAATAGGAAAAACTGGCTCTTGCGCCCAACTGTAGCCACAGCTGCCGTGGGGCACACTGACAGAGGCTGCCATTCATACACATGCGTAGGTGCGATAAGTGCCTTGCCCAAGAACACAACTACGGCGTGTAATCGTTAAAATCTGGAACACGTCAGCGCTTAATTAACACCAAAAAAAAGTCTATCATGTCGCAAAGTTCAGTTGAGTTGAGTGCGTGTTGGAGAACCATGTGTTTTCCCTTCTATAATAGTTGTAACTGCTCCACCGCCGCACAACTCCTGTCCCATTCTCAGGCCTTTGACCAATCAGGCCCTGGCATCTACTTCTAACCAACAAACCCACTGAGCTTAGAGAGTCATTAGAGAGAAAGAAGAGAAGGAAGGAGAGGGAGAGCGAGGAGAGGAGAAGAAAGGGAGAGGGCGGAGGGTGTTAGCGTCGTAATTACTGACCACAACTAGTTTCAAAGGTCAGAGCGAAGTTAATGCTAAAAACAGTTCGCAAACTAACAGCGCACCAGCCTTTCTCACTGGTTTGCAAATGGGGAAAGTACTTATAATTAGACAAAGACAAAGACAGCACGCAGCGGTCTTAACACATGCTTTTTTCAAGATATCTGCGGCAAAAGTACTGCCCTTCTAAGTTTAATGTTTGTATTGTGATTTTAATGTCTTTCTTAATCTGTGAACCATTTTGAATTACTTTATGTACTAATTATGCTATCTACAGCTGCAGGCCTGTAGTTGTTATTCGATTAATCAGTCGAATTGAGTCTTAGTCATCCAAAATATCTAATAGTCGACAACTGGCTCACTGTTAGCGTCACTACTTCCTGTCCAGGTGTGTCTCTATGAGGTTTTGGCCGAGTCACGCTAAAATGAATAAATATTTAAAGATCAGGCAGTGGACATGTTAAAAACTACACAAATAAAACGAATACTTCACCAGAGGACACATCTGTGTTTAGAAAGAGAGATATTTGTGTCTCAGTGCTAACGCTAATGCTAATTCTGGTGCATTATAAACATTAAAACTGAAGTATTTTACATTTGAACTAGCTTGAATGTTAATAGATTGTTTATTCTATATTTTACACGTTTAATGAAAGTTAGAAAAGCGTTGAAACATAGTGAGCTAGCTAGCGTGCTACTGTGCACAGAGCCAATTCATTTTATGTAGATTGTAAGGATATATAGGAACAACAGCAGAAAGTTAGTGAGTGCGGGAGTTAGTTAAAGATTTGGCATTGGGATTTTCACGTAAACAGGCAAATTAAACTCTCACAAATATAATCTGTCTTTTTTTGTTCATAAATAGTAGTTTTTGCATGAACTCCCCCTGCAGGTGTAATCTTGTAAGCGCAGATACACAGAGAAGATACATAATCTTTTGCCACGCCCCCTTTTTACTCAAACTAATAGACTGAATAGAATCGACAGAATTTCTTAAGCCGACTCCAGCGCTGGTGCTATCCAAATAAACTAACCTCGTCTGGTGTTGTCGCTGTTTAACGTGTGAGGTGAGGTTGTACCTGCTGCAGTCGTAAACCTGTCCCACATTCCTGTACATCCTCTGCACACTTCTGCACAGAGAGAGAGAGCTTTATAACAGGTTATTTGTATAGCACAATTTGTAGAGCTAATGTGGAGAGTGGGATTTGAACCGGCAACCTTCAGATCAGCGAACAAACTCTCAACTCAACGCTCCGTGCAGCAATATCTCGTGCTTCAAAATGTGTTATCGTGACAGGTCTGCTTATCCGGGGTCGTGTCGCGGGGGCAGCAGTCTAAGCAGGGACTCCCAGACTTCCCTCACCCCAGACACTTCCTCCAGCTCCTCCAGTGGGACTCCGGGGCGTTCCCAGGCCAGCCGAGAGACATTTAATCCACTGAAAACTGACACTTACAGTTCAACGCGACTCCATTTCAGTCGCCCAGAGATGTTTTCATTTCAATAAAAAAAAAAACAACTTCATGATATCGGCCACAGCTACACAAGAAATAGCAGATATCGGTATCGAACCCTAGCTAATCTGCAACAGTTTGACCTTTTGTTTGTTGTGTCTATGGTATTTTTCTAATATTCCAATTGCTTGAAATAAAAATATAACTTGTAACACAACACTGACTGACACTGAACTACAAACTACTTCCAAACACAAAGACTCAAATAGAGCTCAGATTTGAGAAAGTTAAAGCTCCAGTAAGTAACTTTTCAGGGTTAGCCACCTACTTGTCTTCACGGAGATGTTATTGCTTTTGCCTGGGATATTCCTGGCATCTCCATGGAGACGAGAAGGTGCCACAGGTCAGATCTGCGTCGAGTTGCCATAGAGACACAGGGAGGGCATCTGATAAACAGGCACTTCAGAACACGTTTGTACAGATCTAAGCTGCAGGGTTAGCAGCTTTTATGTAGAATAAGACCCCATGGAGACACAGGGAGGGCATCTGACACACGGACACTCTAAACTACAGGGTTAGCATTAGCGATTTACTAATTGTATCCATTTAAAGTGAGATTTTGATTGTGATGGCCCTAATTTCCAACCTCATCAAGCTTGAGTAAAGAGTCTAAGTACTTCTCTGCAGTAGTACTATGTGTAAGTACTTCTCTGCAGTAGTACTATGTGTAAGTATGTCTCTGCAGTAGTACTATGTGTAAGTACTTCTCTGCAGTAGTCCATCCATCCATCCATCCATTTTCTTCCGCTCATCCGGGGCTGGGTCGCGGGGGCAGCAGTCTAAGCAGGGACTCCCAGACTTCCCTCACCCCGGACATGTCCTCCAGCTCCTCCGGTGGGACCCCAAGGCGTTCCCAGGCCAGCCGAGAGACATAGTCCCTCCAGCGTGTCCTGGGTCTTCCCCGGGGCCTCCTCCCGGTGGGACATGCCCAGAACACCTCCCTAGGGAGGCGTCCAGGAGGCATCCTGAGCAGATGCCCGAGCCACCTCAGCTGGTTCCTCTCAACGTGTAGGAGCAGCGGCTCTACTCCGAGCTCCTCCCGTGTGACCGAGCTCCTCACCCTATCCCTAAGGGTGCGCCCGGCCACTCTGCGGAGGAAGCCCATTTCAGCCGCTTGTATCCGCGATCTTGTCCTTTCGGTCATTACCCAAAGCTCATGACCATAGGTGAGGGTAGGAACGTAGATTGACCGGTAAATCGAGAGCTTCGCCTTCCGGCTCAGCTCCTTCTTTACCACAACGGACCGATACAGCGACCGCATCACTGCAGACGCTGCACCGATCCGCCTGTCAATCTCCCGCTCCATCCTTCCCTCACTCGTGAACAAGACCCCGAGATACTTGAACTCCTCCACTTGGGGCAGAGACTCACCACCCACCCGGAGAGAGCAAACCACCTTTTTCCGGTCGAGAACCATGGCCTCGGATTTGGAGGAGCTGATTCTCATCCCAGCCGCTTCACACTCGGCTGCAAACCGCCCCAGTGCCTGCTGCAGGTCCTGGCTTGAAGAAGCCATCAGGACAACATCATCTGCAAACAGCAGAGATGAAATCCTGTGGTTCCCAAACCAGGCCCCCTCCGGCCCCTGGCTGCGCCTAGAAATTCTGTCCATAAATATAATGAACAGAACCGGTGACAAAGGGCAGCCCTGGCGGAGTCCAACATGCACTGGGAACAGGTCTGACTTACTGCCGGCAATGCGAACACAGCTCCTGCTCCGGTCATACAGGGACCGGACAGCCCTTAGCAAAGAGCCCCGGACCCCATACTCCCAGAGCACCCCCCAAAGGACACCACGAGGGACACGGTCGAATGCCTTCTCCAGATCCACAAAACACATGTGGACTGGTTGGGCAAACTCCCATGAGCCCTCGAGGACCCGATGGAGAGTATAGAGCTGGTCCAGTGTTCCACGACCAGGACGAAAACCACACTGCTCCTCCTGGATCCGAGGTTCGACTATCGGTCGGATTCTCCTCTCCAGTACCCTGGAATAGACCTTACCGGGAAGGCTGAGGAGTGTGATTCCCCTGTAATTGGAACACACCCTCCGGTCCCCCTTCTTATACAGAGGGACCACCACCCCGGTCTGCCATTCCACAGGTACTGTCCCCGACCGCCACGCGATGTTGCAGAGACGTGTCAGCCAAGACAGTCCCACAACATCCAGAGACTTGAGGTACTCAGGACGGATCTCGTCCACCCCCGGAGCCTTGCCACCGAGGAGCTTGCCAACCACCTCAGTGACTTCAGCCAGGGTGATGGACGAGTCCGCCTCTGGGTCCCCAGTTTCTGCTTCCTCCTCGGAAGACGTGACAGTGGGATTGAGGAGATCCTCAAAGTATTCCTTCCAGTCGAAGTCAGCAGCTCTCCACCCGCACTGTAAACAGTGTTGGTGAAGCACTGCTTTCCCCTCCTGAGGCGTCGAACGGTTTGCCAGAATCTCTTTGAGGCCGTCCGATAGTCCTCCTCCATGGCCTCCCCGAACTCCTCCCAACCCCGAGTTTTTGCCTCTGTGACTGCCCGAGCCGCGGCACGCTTGGCCCGCCGGTACTCATCAGCTGCCTCAGGAGTCCCACGAGCCAACAAGGCTCGATAGGACTCCTTCTTCAGCTTGACGGCATCCCTTACTTCCGGTGTCCACCACCGGGTTCGGGGATTGCCGCCGCGACAAGCACCACAGACCTTACGACCACAGCTACGAGCAGCCGCATCGACAATAGAGGTGGAGAACATGGCCCACTCGGAGTCCATGTCTCCAACCTCCCCCGGGATCAGGGAGAAGCTCTCCCGGAGGTGGGAGTTGGAGACCCCCCTGACAGAGGGCTCCGCCAGACGTTCCCAGCAGACCCTCACAATGCGCTTGGGCCTGCCAGGTCTGTCCGGCTTCCTCCTCCGCCAGCGGATCCAACTCACCACCAGGTGGTGATCAGTTGACAGCTCAGCCCCTCTCTTCACCCGAGTGTCCAAGACACGTGGTCGGAGGTCAGATGACACGACAACAAAGTCGATCATCGACCTCCGACCTAGAGTGTCCTGGTGCCACGTGCACCGATGGACACCCTTGTGCTCGAACATGGTGTTTGTTATGGACAAGCTGTGACTAGCACAGAAGTCCAATAACAAAACACCGCTCGGGTTCAGATCGGGGAGGCCGTTCCTCCCAATCACGCCCCTCCAAGTGTCACTGTCGTTACCCACATGGGCGTTGAAGTCCCCCAGGAGAACAACGGAGTCCCCGGTTGGTGCACTGTCTAGTACCCCTCCCAGGGACTCCAAGAAGGCCGGGTACTCTGCACTGCTGTTAGGCCCGTAGGCCGACACAACAGTGAGAGACCTGTCCCCGACCCGAAGGCGCAGGGACGCGACCCTCTCGTTCACCGGAGTGAACCCCAACACGCAGCGGCTGAGCTGTGGGGCAATGAGCAAGCCCACACCAGCTCGCCGCCGCTCCCCGCGGGCAACGCCAGAGAAATGGAGAGTCCAACCCCTCTCAAGAAGTTGGGTTCCAGAGCCCAAGCTGTGCGTGGAGGTGAGGCCGACTATATCTAGCCGGTAACGCTCAACCTCCCGCACAAGCTCAGGCTCCTTCCCCCCCAGCGAGGTGACATTCCATGTCCCCAGAGCTAGTCTCCATGTCCGGAGATCCGGTCGTGGAGGTCCCCGCCTTCGACTGCTGCCCGGATCTCTCCGCACCCGCCCCTCATGGCTCCTCCCGCAGGTGGTGGGTCCACGGGAGGACGGCCCCACGTCGTTTCTTCGGGCTGGGCCCGACCGGGCCCCGTGAGGGAAAGGCCCGGCCACCAGGCGCTCGCTGCCGAGCACCCACCCCAGGCCTGGCTCCAGGGTGGGGCCCCGGTAACGCCAGTCCGGGCGACGTAACTGGCCTCGTTGTTACTCTAATCATGATGGGCTTCTGAAGTAGTACTATGTGTAAGTACTTCTCTGCAGTAGTACTATGTGTAAGTACTTCTCTGCAGTAGTACTATGTGTAAGTACTTCTCTGCAGTAGTACTATGTGTAAGTACTTCTCTGCAGTAGTACTATGTGTAAGTACGTCTCTGCAGTAGTACTATGTGTAAGTACGTCTCTGCAGTAGTACTATGTGTAAGTACGTCTCTGCAGTAGTACTATGTGTAAGTATGTCTCTGCAGTAGTAGTATGTCTGCAGTATAAGTATGTCTCTGTAAGTACTTCTCTGCAGTAGTACTATGTGTAAGTACTTCTCTGCAGTAGTACTACGTGTAAGTATGTCTCTGCAGTAGTACTATGTGTAAGTATGTCTCTGCAGTAGTACTATATGTAAGTACTTCTCTGCAGTAGTACTATGTGTAAGTACTTCTCTGCAGTAGTACTACGTGTAAGTATATCTCTGCAGTAGTACTATGTGTAAGTACTTCTCTGCAGTAGTACTATGTGTAAGTACTTCTCTGCAGTAGTACTACGTGTAAGTATGTCTCTGCAGTAGTACTACGTGTAAGTATGTCTCTGCAGTAGTACTATGTGTAAGTACTTCTCTGCAGTAGTACTACGTGTAAGTATGTCTCTGCAGTAGTACTACGTGTAAGTATGTCTCTGCAGTAGTACTACGTGTAAGTATGTCTCTGCAGTAGTACTACGTGTAAGTATGTCTCTGCAGTAGTACTACGTGTAAGTACTTCTCTGCAGTAGTACTATGTGTAAGTACTTCTCTGCAGTAGTACTACGTGTAAGTATGTCTCTGCAGTAGTACTATGTGTAAGTATATCTCTGCAGTAGTACTATGTGTAAGTACTTCTCTGCAGTAGTACTATGTGTAAGTACTTCTCTGCAGTAGTACTATGTGTAAGTACTTCTCTGCAGTAGTACTACGTGTAAGTATGTCTCTGCAGTAGTACTACGTGTAAGTACGTCTCTGCAGTAGTACTACGTGTAAGTACTTCTCTGCAGTAGTACTATGTGTAAGTATGTCTCTGCAGTAGTACTATGTGTAAGTATGTCTCTGCAGTAGTACTATGTGTAAGTACTTCTCTGCAGTAGTACTATGTGTAAGTACTTCTCTGCAGTAGTACTATGTGTAAGTACTTCTCTGCAGTAGTACTTTGTGTAAATATGTCTCTGCAGTAGTACTACGTGTAAGTATGTCTCTGCAGTAGTACTACGTGTAAGTATGTCTCTGCAGTAGTACTACGTGTAAGTATGTCTCTGCAGTAGTACTACATGTAAGTATGTCTGTGCAGTAGTACTACGTGTAAGTACTTCTCTGCAGTAGTACTACGTGTAAGTATGTCTCTGCAGTAGTACTATGTGTAAGTACTTCTCTGCAGTAGTACTACGTGTAAGTATGTCTCTGCAGTAGTACTACGTGTAAGTATGTCTCTGCAGTAGTACTATGTGCAAGTATGTCTCTGCAGTAGTACTACGTGTAAGTATGTCTCTGCAGTAGTACTATGTGTAAGTATGTCTCTGCAGTAGTACTATGTGTAAGTATGTCTCTGCAGTAGTACTATGTGTAAGTACTTCTCTGCAGTAGTACTACGTGTAAGTACGTCTCTGCAGTAGTACTATGTGTAAGTACTTCTCTGCAGTAGTACTACGTGTAAGTACTTCTCTGCAGTAGTACTACGTGTAAGTATGTCTCTGCAGTAGTACTATGTGTAAGTACTTCTCTGCAGTAGTACTATGTGTAAATACTTCTCTGCAGTAGTACCACACACCAGTGACCTCAAGGCCAACAGTGATGAGTAGAACTAATATAAAACACACTGCCCTCTGAGACCAGCCCAACACACACACATGAGGAACAGACAAACTTCATCTGAGACACTGAGGAAGAGATTAAACGACAACACGAGCACGGAAGGAACGCATGAGAGAGGAGAGAGAGAGGGGGAGAAGAGGGCAAGAAACAGGGAGACAAGAAGAGGGAAAGGCAGAGATACAGGGGAAGTGTGGGAGAGGAGAGAGAGAAGAGCAAGAAAGAGGGAGACAAGAAGAGAGAAAGACAAAAGATACACGTGAAGAGAGAAAGAGAGAGAGGAGAGGGAGCAGGGGGAAGGAAAACAGAGAGGAGGACAAGAAAGAGGTGGACAAGAAGAGAGAAAGACAGAGATGCAAGTGAAGAGAGGGGAGAGGACATAGAGGAGGGAGTGAAAGACAGAGTGAGGGTGAGAGAGAGGAGAGCGAGGAGGAAGGAGAGAGAAAGAGGGAGCAAGAGAGGGGGGTGACAGAGGTTGGCAAGAAGAGAGAAAGAAAGAGATGCAGGTGAACTGAGGGAGAAAGGAGAGAGTAGAGGACAGAGTGAAAGAGAGAGAAGAAAGGGAGGAGAGAGAGAGGAGAGGGAAAGAGAGGCGGGAGAGGAGATAGAGAAGACAGAGAGCAGAGGAAGAAAGAGGGGGACAAGAGGAGAGAAAGACAATAGATACAGGTCAAGATAGGGGAGGGAGAGGAGAGAGAAAGAGAGAGAGGAGAGGGAGCAGGGAAGGGGGGGAAGAAAACAGAGGAGGACAAGAAAGAGGGGAACAAGAAGAGAGAAAGACAAAGATACAGGTGAAGAGAGGGGAGGACATAAGGGAGGGAGTGAAAGACAGCGGGAGGATGAGAGAGAAGACGGAGAGGAGAGATGTATAGAGAGAGGCGACGGAGCAGGTAAGGGAGAGGGGGAGAGAAAACAGGAGGACAAGAAAGAGGGTGACAAGAAGAGTGAAAGACAGAGGGAGGGTGAGAGAGAGGAGAGTGAGGTGGGAGAGGAGGGAGAAGACAAGGGGGGCAAGAAGAAAGAAAGACAGAGATGCAGGTGAAGCGAGGGATCGAGAGAAGGCAAGGGAGGGAGGGAGAGCAGAAGAGAGAGTGAAGGAGTGAAAGAGAGAGGAGGGAGAGGAAAGAGAGGGGGGGGGTGAGGAAAGAAAGGGGGAGGGAGAATGTGAGAGTGAGGAGGCAGAGGAGAGGGAGCAGGGAGGGAAGGATGAAGAAAATACAGAGAAGGGGGCATAAAAGAGAGAGACAAGAAAACAGAAAGACAGAGATACAAGTGAAAAGAGGGAGAGAGAGAGAGCAAGGGAGGGAGAGGTGAAAGGGAGGGAGAAAGTCCAGGAGGGAGAGAGGGGAGAGGACAGAGGGGAGGGAGTGAAAGAGAGAGAGAAGAAAGCGAGGAGAAAGAGAGGAGAGGGAAAGAGAGGTGGGAGAGGAGAGAGAGAAGACAGCGAGGGAGGGAAGAAAGAGGGAGACAAGAAGAGAGAAAGACAAAAGATACAGGTGAAGAGATGGAGAGAGAAAGAAGGAAAGAAGAAGACAAGAAGTTGGAGAGACAAAGACTGAGGTGAAGAGATGGAGAGAGAAGGGAAGAGACAAAAATGGAGAAGGAGAGGTGAGAGAGAAAGAGAATGAGAGAGAAGGTGAGAGAGGAGAGATGGGGGAAGAGAAGGAAAGGAGGATAGAAAGACACGAAGAGAGGTGAAGAGAGGTTAAGAAAGGAAAGAGAGGAAGAGATTAGAAGGGAAGAGAGAACAGGAGGAGAGAAGGGGGTAAGGAGTGAGAGAGTGAGGGAAGGAGGGTAAAGAGAGAGAGAGGGAGAAAGAAAGAGATGGGGAGGATAGAGAAAGAGGAGAGAGAAGGCGATATGATAAAGAGCGGGGAGAGAGAAGAAGAGAAGGAGGGAGAAAGAGAGAGAGAGACGGTAGAGTGAGAGGGAACGCGATAGAGAGAGAGGAGATAAGGAGGGATGGAGGGAGCTAGTTGGATGGTGTCCAAACTTGTAGATTATGGAGAGAATGGAGGAGCTCATTAAAGCCTGAGAGTGGTACAACAGGCCTAATGGGACTTTAATACTGTTGCTTTGTCTCAGATGCCCCGGAGCAGAGGAAACATGGCAGCCCTACCCCCGTGTGAGCCGAGGAGGACAACAGGCAAACTACAAGAGCATTACATAACCATTAGTTCACAAATAAAACAGAATATTGATACAGAAATGTGTTCTCTGTAATAGACCCCGGGCTGCAGCAGTGGGTGGAGCAGAGTAGGGGTGTAGGGGTGTAGGGGTGTAGGGGTGTGCGGGGGTGGGGAGGGGGTGCCTTTCTGTGGAACCGGCCCATATTATCCGGGGAAGTGCTTTTTACTGCTACTTTTAAAACTGTCTACCGTTATAACAAAAATTCACCTGATGTGTCTGTTATTAATGTTCATATCTTGAGTTACGGACAAAATAATGAAATAAAAAAACACCAGGATCGAGTAGAGCGGGTTAATACGAACATTTTAAGACCAAAATGTCGAGTTTGACAGCAGCGGTTACAGAGAGAGGAGCGATAGATTTTCAATAGAAAGTGAACTGGAGCCAGAGTTGATGGAGCAGGAAACGTGCTCATGCTCACTTCCTGTTTAGAACACGGCGGCTAGCAGGTTAGCTATGTCCATTTATATATACAGTCTATATATATAGCTGAAGAAAATATAGATATAGTTATTGTAGTATTGAAAAATAACAGAAAGTTCCCCACAAGTACAAAGAAAGTTCCCATGGTAAACACTGACCCTTAAATGATAGTTGCTTCTTTCATTTACTGAACTCTAAGTTGATATATATTCACTGTGACAGGCCAAGCTGCAAATGAACTGAAATGTTTCTCTCTCCACTCTCTGAAATATGTAGCAAAAATACCTCAAATCGCTGAGAATTTATTTAAATCTGTGTGAATCTAAAAGTGGAACGGCAAACCTCAGAGACCGAAGGAGACAGGACAGTAAACACTCGGGTGTACTCAGAGCGGACGTGGACCAAGCACAGGAAAAGTGTTTGTACGAGTAAAAGCAGTTTAATAAGATATAAATATACTGCACACATCTAAAGTTCAGCATTAAAGGCGATCTACCTGATTTTGAATGTCTTACTGTTGTAAATATATGATGAGGGTACTTTATTTTTTAGGATTTAAGTTAAAATATAAGTTTGTTTTATTTTTACTGGGGGTTTAGTTGATATAGACCTTATTTTTTGTACTCTGTTCTACTCTTGGGGATGAATATAACTGATCTTGACTCTTGACTTTGAAACAGTTGGTCCAAACGTCCTCACTCACCTTATACATTACGAGCATCCTAAGTAATCACCATGATGACTTTATAAGTGCTTTTCACAACTTTCAGAGACCAGAGCAGGTAAAGCTATCAAGTAACATGCTAACCAGTGGTGGAAGGTAACAAAGTAAAAGTAGTAAAGTACTGTACTTAAGTAGAATTTTTAGGTATCTGTACTTTACGTAAGTACATTTTACAGCGGATACTTTTTACTTTACATTTGAGAGCAGTATCTGTACTTTCTACTTCACAATTTTTTTAAACTGGATTAATAGTAAAAATAGTAAATAAAATAATAAAATACTATAAAATAAATAATAAAATAATATAAAATAAATAATAAAATAATATAAAATAAATAATAAAATAATAAATACAATAAATAAATACAATAAAATAATAATATAAAAAAAAATAAAATAAAATAGCAAGAAGTACTTTTCAAATCATTTGAGGTGTTATTTTTACCATGTTTGTGGTAACATCCTGACACTACATTTAACACTTTAACAAATTAACTAAACTTGTGTGAAATACTTTTACTTTTTACTCTTAAACTACATTTTTAAACAGGTGCTTAAATACTTTTACTTAAGTCGATTTGTTCATGCAATGCTTTTACTTGAGTAACTTTTTACCTCTGTATCTGTACTTTCACTTAAGTAACAAAATTGAGTAATCGAGTACCACCACTGATGCTAACTACACACTTCCTGATGATCAGACAGTTAAACACTTATAATTATACACAGACAGTACACAGAAGACTTATTGTAACCTCAAGAACCGTTTATACAATATATCTGGACTGGGGCAAGACGCATTTTGGTCAAACATATGGGAAAAAATCTGTCAATTATTGTGCGTCTGACATGAACTGAATTACAATTGTTCGTTAACAGTGTTTGTCAGGAAATTTGCAAATAAAAATGCGTTCAAACCCCTGGATAGAGAGTAGATCCGTGAGAGAGTGACCTGAGAATGCTCGGTCCCAGATGTGTGTATAGCATGAGCTTTGAGCTGCTGCACAAACAGACCAGTGTGTTCATGCCTCAGTGACACAGGCAGCACAGGGCGGCCATCTTTCAACTGTCAGAGCTGCTCTACAGGACACACTGACAGAGACGAGATCATACACGTAAATCACTCTACGGGAGCTACGAGGGACCGGCTTTAAACCCCTGGTAAAATAAACTTCAAACATCAAAATGGCATCCTACAATTATGAAACTGTATGTTGTAAATTGAATCAGAAAAGTACAATTCGTCTTTATAAATCCCATCTCTCTCCTCTCCGTTAAGCCCGCCACACACTACAGGCTTTTTCAGTCTTAAACGATTTTTAAACTTGCGACAGGCACAAGGAGAATCGGATGAGGTTTTACATCTTGGAGGCTGCAGTGGAATATGGCAGCGAAGAGACTGCACACCACAAGCTCTGTCTACTCGCGCAAATCAGGTCCTAAATCAGGCAAATTAGATTGTCTTTTCCTCTTGACTGCAGCAGTAGAACCAGCAGCCACCTCAGCCTCCTCTCCATCCTCCTCCACTCGGACACATACTGTACATCTTGCTAATATAAAAATGTAGTTATATATTTTTTTTCTTTGCTACATAATTCCATATATGTTACTTCATATATTTAACATTTTCTGTGTGGATATAAAATGTAGAAAGTAGTAAAAATAAAGAAAAAAATAACACTGAAACTTTTGACTGGTAGTGTATGTTTGTATATAGTTGAAATTGCGTAAAATAACAAATAGTTTGGCAGGTTCACACTAAAAACAACATTGCAGCTCTGATTATAAAGTGAGATTGACCCGGGTTGGACACATTTGTACTGTGTTACTTTCTGGGCAGGACATTTGAAATCTCCTCATCCCACACACTCCTCCTTGAGCCTTATGTCCATAGGTGTGTGTAGGTGTGTGTAGGTGTGTGGGTGTGTGTAGGTGTGTGGGTGTGTGTGTGTGTGTGTGTAAGTGTGTACACAGAGCTGCATGCTTTAGTGAACTCAGCCTTGTTGTGAGGAGTGGGTGAGGGGCAGGCTCAAAGCGAGGCCTTGTTACCCTCTTCTACCTCCCTCCCTCTCCCTCTGTCTTCCCTCTACTCTCTCCCTCTCTCCTTCCTCCCCTCTGTCCCTCTCTCCTTCCTCTCCTCAGTCTGCTCCTCCCTTTGCACCTCTTTTCCCCCTCCCTTCCCTCTCTTCTCCCTCTACCCCCTCCCTTTCCTCTCTCTCTCCTCTCTCTGCCCTGCTCCCTCTCCTCTCTCCTTCTCTCCTCCGTCAGCCTCCCTCCCTCTATTCCCTCTCTTTCCTCTCCTCCCTTTTTCCTCTTTCCTCCCTCTTCCCCCCCTCTCTCCCTCCTCCGTCTCCTTCTCTCCTTTCTCTGCTCACTCTGACCCCACCCTCTCCTCCCTCTCTCCTCTCTCTGCCCTGCTCCTTCCCTCCCTCCCTTTCTCCTCTCTCCCTCTATCCTTCCTCTCCTCCTTCTCCCCTCCCTCTGCCCCCTCTCCTCCCTCCGTCTCTCCTTCCTCTCTCTCTCTCTCCTCCCTCTGCCCCCTCTCCTCCCTCCGTCTCTCCTTCCTCTCTCTCTCTCTTCTCTCTCCTCCCTTTCTCTCCTCCCTCTGCCTCTCCTTCCTCTCTCTCTCCTCCCTCTCTCTCTCCTCCCTCTACCCCCTCATCTCTCCGTCTCCTTGCCAGATGGAGATACGCAAGATTAAGAACTCAAGTATAAAATGAGGCCACAAAAAGAGATGAATATAATCTTTCAAACGGGTAAGTGATATTTTTGCACTTTTGTGGTTCATGTTACAGTCTATTCAACGTGTTGGGCGACAGTGGCTCAGATGGTAGAGCGTTTGTCCACAATAATCCGAGGGTTGCTGGTTCGAATCACACTCTTGATGTTTATACACTGTAAAAAAACAAAAACATGTAAAACTGCACAAAAAACATCCGCGATATAGTGAGGGACAACTGTACATGAGAAAGGTGGTTGTAGTATCCAGCCCACGGACATAACCACAAATTGCACTAGACACACAAGGGATTCCAACACTCAACCTTCAGTTTGATTAACATTTCTTGCTCATAACTTTTCTTAGTTTGGTCTTAGTTTGTCATGTAAATTAGATGTTTTGTCATGGTCACAACGGTCACATTTTTACATAGTACTTTTCCACGTTTAAGTCGCTCAAAGCACTCGAACCACTCCACCATTCACACACACATTCATACACCAGTGCACACAGACACTGGGTTAAGTGTCTTGCCCAAGGACACAACAACAGTATCCATTTGTGGGAGCTGGAATCGCCCCGCTCTACCGGCTCGTATGTCACTGTACTCTTGAGTGCGATGCGCCTCAGTCCTGAACACTGTGGAAGTGCGGTGGACATACTGAGGCACACTCCATCTGTTTAATAACCATAAAACAACTCTCACTATTATTATCATTAACTCAGAGGTGAACCACAGGGAGCTGGAGCGTGTACAGACCAGAGATGTACTTCAAAACAGTACTCACAACAAGTACTGGTACATCCAAGTTACTATTACTTAATCATAAAACAAGGCAATTAAGTTCAATCCCTAATGAACCGGTATTGCGTACTGTTGTTGCGTCCTTTGTTAAGACGAAATACTTTGGCTGAGTGAATGTGACAGACAGATTTTGTCATTAGTGAGGGTTACACGGGTCTTGTTTCAGATTGGTAGCGACTTAAAAATTGTGGAAAAATATATAATTGAGTGATTGTGTGTTTTAGGAGGAGGATTCTGTTCAATGTAGAGAAGTAAATAAACACTAATATAGTTTTTGGCAATGATAATCGTGACAGAAAATTTCAATATCGTCCCATGCCTGGTTCAAAGTGCCCATTTTAAACCCGTCCAGGAGAATCAACATTTGACGCTGAAATCTGAACTGCCAAATAAATCCAAGAATCCCACGCATTCACAACATTTTTGCAGAAGTCCACAGAGGCCCACAGCGTTTCACAAGTTTATGTTGTTTGTAGAAAAGATTATGTTACCTAAATAAATGCAGCCTTTGCGATTTGGTAACTGTGACCATTTAGATTGCTGTTTCGATTCAGTTGCGATATACATGGCAACCCTAGTTTCTGTTTGCGTCGTACAAGTCAGCTCTGGCCAGCCGAGGGTTTCAGAAAGATAACAAAAAATTAGGACCTTTGCCAAAGCGATGGACTATTTATTTATTTTTTTTTGTAATTTATTTTTTTTGTTGTAATTTTTTTTTTTTTTTTTTTGGTAATTTTTTTATGTATTTATTTATTATTTTATTATTTTTATTGATTAATTTATTGATTGACTTTATTTATTTATTTTTTGTTTCAATGTATTTATCTATTTTTTATTTTTTTTATTCATTCTTTATAAGTTTTAACATTTTACAGTGATGGGCACATTTAATACGTACAAATATAAGTGCACTCTTCTCAGCTGCATTTCTCCTTCTTAATACACATTCCCATCATTTCTCGATGAACAATTTCAAAACAAAATATTGTATCTTTCGAATAGGAAGTTCTCAAAATGTTGTATGTTTATAACAAGAATCTGAAACCCATGAATAAAGAGAAAGAGCTTATCAGCACCAAGTGAACAAGGAGGGATGGAATATAAATAAATCATACTGTCATCATGTCTGAAATATACTGTGTAAACTATTTCAACTTCTACTGTAAGCTTACCACTCACCCAGTCATACAAAAATGTACACTGACACTGGGAGCGAAGCCGGTTAAGTGTCTTGCCCAAGGACACAACGACAGCATTCATCTGTGGGAGCTGGAATCGCACCGCCAACCTGTGGGTCGGTGGACGTGATCGCTCTACCAATGATGTTTATGTCGAGAGCAGGATTCAACCCGCCAACCTTCGACTCAACGGACAAACGCTCTACCAACTGAGCCACTGTCGTACTGCTTGTGTATGGAATGGATTTCTGCTTCCTGTTACATTTTGAGAACTTTTCCCAATTCAAAATAATAATATACTGTAGTTTCCGGATTATAACTCGCACTTTTCTTCATAGTTTGGCCGGGGGTGCGACTTATACTCAGATGCGATTTATATGTGAAATATTTGTTTTTTTCTTCATTATCATCCATTTTTTGGCTGGTGCGACTTATACTCCAGTGCGACTTATACTCTGGAAAATACAGTATATTGTTAATCACTATGGCAACGATCCAGATGTCATCATTCTGAAACTGATAGAAACTAGGCCTACTATGACTGCTGCTACTGATACTACTGGTATTGCAACTATGTACTGCATTTGAGAAAGTATTAAAAATATCTGAGACTTTTTTTCACTTTTCTACCTTACTTACATTACACCAGCAGGCTACATCTTCTTTCCTGGCTTGATCTTGTGGTTTGTCAATCCACAGTAATCATAACAAAGTTGAGACTTGCCTTGAAACTCTTAACAAAGTCATGTGACCTAGATTTTTGCGGTGGGTTGCCATGGCGCCGGGCTGCTAGCTGCACGCTCGCTTCCCTAAACGCTAACCACACCTCAGCTCGTGCCCTACAGGACCTGCGCTCTGATCTCCAGGAAGAGTTTAAGCTCAAAGACAAAAAAACTTCCCCCGATGACTCATTCACTTTAGCGCCTCTAGTCCATTGAGCAAGGCATGGAGTTGAACCGTGGCCAATCAGGTTTAGAAGGAGAGCGAAGGGAGAGTCTATACGCTCATTCCACTATCCCCCAGAGTCTCATTTAAAAACGCTTAAAAGGTTAGCGAGACTGCGCTTCCTCGTATAGCTCATACCTTCTGTAACCTGTCTGTCATTATCGACCAATCACGGCCTGCCGCTCGAGCGTCTCAACCAATCACGTCGCAGGCTGTTCATATAAATGCACTCTCTCTATGGTGTCTCTATGGTGGCAAAGTGGTTGATGTTTAGGTCCAACTTTGTACTATTCATGAGATATTTTCAGTATTGATACTTTTTCAAATGATAAAATGCAAACAGACTCTGAAATGTGACTAGTTTGACTAATTTGTTACGTCATATTTCAGGCTTTATTATGTTAAAAGTTCTGGACGCTTTTAAAATACAAACTTTTAAGTTTCTCTCCTCCTTCACTTAGAGAGAGTGAGGGAGGAGAGAGAGAGTGAGGAAGGAGAGAGAGAGTGAGGGAGGAGAAAGAGAGTGAGGGAAGTTAGGAAGGCAGGAGAGGAGGCAGAGGGAGGAGAGGGATGGAGGGAAGGAAGGAGAGGGAGGGAAGCAGAGGGAGGAAAGAGCGAGGGAGGAGGAGCAGGCAGACGGAGGAGAGGGATGGAGGGAAGGTAGGAGAGGGAGGGGGGGCAGAGGGAGGAAAGAGCGAGGGAGGAGAGACAGAGGAGAGGGACAGGGGAGAGGGAGGAGAGGGGGGCAGCGGGAGGAGAGGGAGGAGAGTGATGAGAGGAAGGAGGGGGGGCAGCGGGAGGAGAGGGATGAGAGGAAGGAGAGGAAGGCAGAGGGAGGAGGGAGGGAGGAGAGGGGACGGGGAGAGGAAGGAGAGCGGGAGGAGAGGGAGGCAGAGGGGGGAGGAAGGGAGGAGAAGGACGGGGAGAGGGAGGATAAATTACAAATCTAATCACAATCACAACAGTTATAAAAAACATGTATTAAATATTTCACCCAATCGTTCAACCCGACTGCCCCTCACACTCCCACACAAACACACCCCTACACACACACACACTCCCACACAAACACACACGTACACACACACAAACGAACACACACAGCTCTTTGATGACTTCGTTCTCCAGTAACTTGGTCTTAAACAAATTTAAATCCATGAATAGAGAGATAGCTCCAAATGAATGAGGAGGGACAGAACAAAAACAAATCATACTGTCATCAGATTTAAAACAGTATAAAATAAAGTATTTCAACTTCTACTGCAAGCCCACATCCGTTACTGCTGTTTGTGTGGTTAGTAGTACTGCTTGTATATATAAATGACTCTACTAATGGCCTTACTTACTAAAAAAATCTCTTGCTCAAGCGCTGAAAAAGTTTGGGGAACGACAGACTTTCAAAAACACAGAGGAACACGTCTCATTATCTTTGAGACACTAAGATCACTCAACATGTATGAAACAAAACACAACTCCAGGTATGTTTTTTATAATCGAAATTTCAGCAGAACCTTTACTTTTCCCCGTGTTGACTCCAGTCTTTCGATTCCTGGTTTGTCTTCACACAACGTCCTGAACCAGCTCCACCACGGACAGCCCAGGACACTGCTGGCTCAACCCCAGACATGGTGAGTCATTCTGGGCCAGACAAAAGAGACGCTTCCTTCGTTTGTGTCAAGTCTGGATCCCTGAGCGTGAGTCATGCGATGTGGCAGTGAAATATCTGTATTCAGTAGCTGGTACAGCGTGGGGCTACTGACAGGAGGAGGAACAACTGGACACTTTTGTTTGTACGCTCAGGTTCAGAGGAGACATGCAGACTGGGGAGAAGTGCCATTTTGAACTGGGAGACTGCGATAGGGGCTGTATTGTAAGACTATAAAGGGATTGTGCAATTGTTTGAATGCAATGTGGATGTGAAAATGTGTAATGTCTTTCTATTTTCTATGGATTCTGTTGCTCTCTGTCAGAGGAAGTAGAAGCAGACTGCTGTATTGGGGACATTTTATTGTGTTTTACTGCAAATGTTAATGATGAACTGTAATGAAACGTGTATTTTTAATGTGTGTTCACCTGCCCAGGGACTGCACATGGAAAGTAGCAGCAGCAAAATCTACAAATCATCTTTTCTTTTGTAAAATTAATGAAGTTGTGCAAGGAGAAAGAAAGTATTTTGAATGAAATGTGTGTTAGTTGAACCAAAACTGAGACGGGATAGAGGCTTTTAGCTGTTCTGCTTCACAAAAATGGGATACACTCCAAGGAAAAGCAAAAATGGATACGTTGGTGACACAATTGCAATTTAATAATGTGGTAATGAACTTATATACACACACCTGCACCTGTTTTATATGGACTTGTATACTTGTTTGTATTGTAAACAGTTAAACAGTGCACCTATGAAAAAGAGTGTGTTCATGGGTTTCCCCTCTATAAATAAAAATAAATAAATAAATAAACAAAATAAAATAATCGTTCAATGCTTGGATGTTGTTAAATCTTATCTTGTCTAAAAAATCCCTACTCATCAGTGGTGGAAGGTCACAAAGTACAACTAGTAAAATACTGTACTTAAGTAGGCCTGTCACCATAACGTACTTTGAAGTGCGATGCAACACTGAAGTAAATATAGTCGATAAAGCCATCGATGACATTGAAACTCATTTATGCCACTGACACAATCACCCAAGAGCAGATTTAAACAGCAAAAACTATACTAAAGCTACAATATTGTTAAAAAGTCATGAGCTTCATTAAAAAACAGCAGAATGAAACACTTTAGTACTTAGTTTGTATCTGTAATGAAGCATAAAATTTGTTAATTCAAACTTTCATGGCTTAAATCTTATCCTATAGCCAAAGATTTCCAAATAGTGCAGAGAAAAAGTTCATACGAAAAATATTGACCCCCGAAAAAATATTGTTCCAACTTTCATATATTGAATGAAGTCGTTACACTTTACTCAAGTATACTTTACAGTGGATGAAATATTTGAGAGCAGTATCTGTATTTTCTATTCTACTACATTTTTGAAGTACTTTTCATATGATTTGAGGGAGTATTTTAACCATATTTTTAACCATCCTGACTAAAGTTTCAAACTTCTGCTTTGAGCAAAATAACAAAACAGCAAAAATAAATACACAAAATTCATAAGAAAAATGAAGAAACTGATTCATATTCATACTGGTGACCAAAATATGTGTCATTTTTAGTCAGGATCACTACATTTAACACTTACTTTTTACTCTAAAAGTACATTTTTAAACATGTACTTAAATACTTTTACTTAAGTAGATTTTTCCATGTGATACTTTTACTTGAGTAACTTTTTGCCTCTGGATCTGTGCTTTTACTTAAATAACAAAACTGAGTACTTCATCCACCCCTGCAGTCCACATACAAATCTATACCAAATCTTGTATCAGTCAATATAAAAAAATATACAAGTCAGAACTGGAGATTTCCGTAAGAGTTTTCAAAGTCTAGATCTATATCAAAAGTGCCATAATAAACTATTACCACGCCAACAAGCCTTTTCCTTAATATTAAAATCAAGTTTGAAATGTTGATAATGTGACAGCAGCAATGCAAACTATTGAGCCTCCAAAACTTTCCAGATTTGTCAGCAAATTTACAAGGCCTTTCTACATGTTAGTGAATACATATCATATCTCACAAATATTTTCCTATTTCAGTTCTAGTGCGGCCAGTTTTCAGACGTAGACAATCATAAGATCTTGTATTAAAGGTTCCAGTATCAAAGTTCATTAAACAAGTGAGATATTCAGTGAGTCTATGAAGTATCCCCTTATGGTCACCCTGCTTTTTCATAGAGTGAACAGTGATGGGTTTAAATTAATCTCCTGTTATGAAACGAAGCACTGAGTGAAAGAGTGGATCCAAAGGTTTCAAAAGTCTGTAGTGAAGTCTGCATGTAGATTATATTTCCATAATCTAGTACACATCATAATCATAATATACAGATGAGACCAGAGGTGTACATATACTGTATAAAATGACACATACTGTCAGTTTTGGACTTTAAGCTGCTACTTTTTTCCCCACACTTTGAACCCTGCGGCCTATACAACGGTGCGGCTACCAGTAGGCACTCTCTAGCAGTAAACGTGAATGAGAGACAGACGTGGGGAAAGTTTTGATTTTGAACTGTCATTTTGCGCCTCATGCACACACCCTCGTCGTGGAAAACACACAATGATGATGCCTTTAAGTTAAAGGCAATGGATCTGTCATCAAAGAAGGAAATAGAGCCACTGCACGTAAGTTTGTCATCAATGAATCGATGGTGCAACATTGGAGGCGGCAGTGGGAACAAGTGAATGTAAAAAGACGACAAAAGCTTTCAGAGGAAGCAGACGGCTCATGTTGGTGCCGTTTTATTTTCTAAACATGCAGGTATGTTTATCCCGTGTTGATGGAGTGTTGGTGTTGCTGACAATTTTCAGGCAATTTGCAAAAAAGCATGTCTGAAAACAAAAAAAAAAACAAAAAAAAATCCTCCTCTTTCTGCGTAAATATCTCATGTTGTAACATATGTGTAACCTGTGGCTTATATTTAAGTGCGGCGTATGTATGTACGAAACTTATTTTGTTTTACAATGTAGTTGGTGCGGCTTATATTCAGGTCCATAGTCCAAAGTTTACGGCACTTTTTTTTTTTTCTTACTGTCAGACATGAAATCAGACTGAACTTTCCCTGTTTTAGGTCAATTAAGATTACCAAAATTTCTATTTGTTAAATGCCAGAATAATTTTTTCATCACTTTCTTCAAAAGTATATAAGTATATAAGTAAATCACTATGTATTTAAACAATTTGGGAAAACCCAGATAATGATGTTTTGTCTTTGGAAGCTTGATTTATTGACATTTGAGTTAATTAAGCCCTGTGGATGTATTTGAAGCCACACCTGAAACACACTGCCTCTTTGTGTAACATCATGGGAAAGTCAAAAGAAATCAGCCAAGACATCAGGAAGAGAACTGTGAAGTTGCACAAGTTTGGTTCATCTGGTGCAGTTTCCAGATGCCTGAAGGTGCCACGTTCATCTGTTCAAACAACTATACCATTTTTATTTAGTGTGTGTCAACTTATAGTGTATGTAAACTTCTGGTTTTAACTGTAGGTGTGATTATGAAATCTCAAAGCTGTAGTTATTTAATAATCCAGTGTATTTGGTAAACACTAAATATCCTTTAAAATATACCCTACTGAAAAATACTGTTTACCTTGTAGTTTAGACTTTGACAAACATGTTCTGAAAGCCGTGTTATTCTTGCGTCAGTTCAGCCGTTCGTTTTTCCGTCCTCTCAAATGGGACAAATGGGAATGCTCTTTGAACAGAACCCTACAGTTTAAACATAACTCACAAATCAAATCTAAGAAAAATTAAAATATATCGCAGTAGAATCAATATTCCAATCTGAGTAAGCGTAATTATCAAATGTCAAAGCTTATTTATATGTAACGCCCCCTGCAAACAACCAAACCAACCAACTGTTCACCCTGTAGTTTAGACCTCTACAAACGCGTTAGGAAATACATGTGATTCTTACTTAAGCCCGCCACACACTACAGGATTTTTCAGTCTCAAATTATATTTAAACTGCGACAAAAAACGCAGACCACAGACATGGGGAGAATCAGATGAGGATTTGAACTCCCAAGCACATAGACTGCAGCAGAATATGGCAGCGAAGGGACCGCACACCACAAGCTAAAGGTTGTGTCTACAGTAAAACGACTCAGAGCATTGCACTTCTAGTTTAGATACAAGTTTTTTGGGGTCAGTATTTATCGTGTGTACATTTTCTTCATACTACTGGAACGTTTTTGGTCATTTTTGGCTATATGATAAGATTTAAGCCATTAAAGGTTGAATAAATTACTTCTATCACTCATTAGAAGTACAAAGTAGATACGAACTAAGTATTAAAGTGAATCATTTTTGGAGTGTAATTCTGGTGAAGGGTTTTTGTATCAGTGGCGTGATTTAGTTTTAATATTATCGTTTATCATCTATATTTTCTTCATCGATATATTGCACATCAAAATTTGTGATCATGACAGGTCGATGCAGTCGTTCAGATAAATGCTTTTAACGCACAGAAGACTGGACGTAAACGACACAGGAAGTAGTCGGTATCGCTCATCTGCAGTATGGATATAAACAGACACACATGCCAATCTAATCTCAGTTTTTTTTACTTTTTAAACATTTCAAACTGGATTAACAGCGCTACTCTGTGGACTGAGGGTCATTATTTGTGGAGGAAACACTAATGGCTAATATGAATGAGAATACTGTAGTTTAGTTTTAAATACTTTTTGCAGTTTCCTGAGTTTGTACCTCGCGTCTCTGTGTCCGTCACACTATTGTCTGTTGCCGTGGTGATGTTTTGTGGTTACTGATATATCGCTACAGAGAAATACTGCAATAAACGATAATATTAAAAGTACTTTACGACACTGACACAAAGCAGGATAATCCCAGTGAACACATTTTTAAATATACTGTGGGTAAAAGGGCAGAAATACAACAAATAAACAACAGAATGAACTAATAATAAAGCATAAAAGTGATTTATTTAACCCTCTACAGCTGAAGTCTCCGGTCAATACATAAAAATCCTCCTTCAATGGACGGCGGGATTGATATAGTGTCTGAGATATTTAAGATGGAAAAGCTAACTTACACAATAAACATTCAAAGTAACACTTTTTATTGTATTTGGCACAAGTGGATCAAGTATATCACCCCAGTGGAACAGATTTTTTGTGACTTCTCCATTTCTTGTGAAGAATTATTTTATTTTATTTTATTCTACACTGCATGTGGTAATAGAAAAATTCAAATCTGTCAACTGGACAAAAAGTTGTATGAGTGAAGACGTTTGGCTGCTTCTTCGGTTCTGCTCAGATTACTGGTGGACCTTTATCAGAAGTGGGGAGCTAACTACACTGAAACTCAAAACACCTATTTGTTTATGGTTTCTGTTTGTAGGGTAGGTCTTACGGGCTGTACTAAGGGTGAACTGTGCCTGAGTCATACTTAGCATAAACATTCAGGCCCCTAATGGGTGTGCTTTCCTATTAGCATACGGGCTATCACTATTGTTTTCCTTGTTTAGGTTTAAGTCTGAGGATGGAGTTATAAATAGGAGATAGATGATGTCTGTTCAAAGATGGATTGTCTTTCCTAACAAAAATGGCTTCTTTAACTCCCCTCTCAAACCATTTCTTTTCTTCGGCTAAGATCTGTCCACCAGTAATTTGACCAGAACTGAAGAAACAGCTTGGATGAGCAGTGAAACGTCGTCACTCAAATAACTTTCTGCCCAGTTGACAGATTTGAATTTTCTTTTACTATGGCTCAGACCTGGACGACAGAGACACTGCATATACACTTTTTGATTGCATTCCCCCTGTAAACTCCCCTTGCATATTTATTTTTATTTTTTTACAGTATGTGAACGTGCGTTGTGTTCTGCGTCCTGATTGGCTGAGGGACTGTAGACCATTGTCCATCAGTCTCCTCTGTGCCGTGTGTCCTGTACAGTACAGAATGTGTTCAGACAAATTTACATAAATGTTGCATCGCAGTGTGACTCTGAAGTGCTGTATGTTTGCACGTTTTCTCCCCGACAAAACCCACAATGTCGATGAAACAAAGGCGCCTATGAACGTTTGAACTTTAAGAGAGTTTAAACAAGAGAGAAATGTGAGAAAATGTTAATGCCTGTGTGAGAAAAGTGTATAAAGTGTGTGGTGAGGGGTTTTACAGCTGCAAAACATATAGAATAAATGTAAAAAATAAAGCTGACTACTTTGCAGATTTCGCCTGCTGCGGGTTATTTTTAGAACGTAACCCCCGCGATAAACGTGAGGCCGATGTACACAGAAATGGGATGTACCAAAGAATACTGTATAGTGATTAAAAGCACTTGTAAAAGACTTTTAAGGGAGTAATTGCTTGTTTCATGCGTGTGGTGATATGGAAAAGCGCAGGTGTAAAAGGGAAAGATGTTATATTTGAACTGTGTGGAATGTGTCTGTATAATATTTGCTCTTTCCGAATAAAAATAAAATAAAAAATGTACATGTGATAAATATTGAGGCCCAAAATATACTGTCCCAGTTAAGTCGATAGGCCTCGCTCAGAGTCACACTGGTACCACACACAGGAGGAACGCTGAGGTTTACAAATCGAATACGAAGATTCTAAATGGGGCCACGCCTACCTGAAGTCAGAGACAAGAAATTGGGTCATAAATCGGGCCCTGTAGTGTGTGGTGGGCTTAAGTTTACCCATTCATATTCAGTCTGCTCACAAATCTAACGACTCCTGTTTGAAATGTGCTCTCCGAACAAAATCCTACTTGTAAAACACACCACAAATCTAATCTAATTCAATTTTTTTTTTTTTCTAAAATCGTACTGCCCTAAAAACACATTCCCAATCCAAACCAAAATAGCGCTTTTTGAAGAGCACATGAGTCATAAACGGAGAGAGCGAAAAACCTCCCAAAATGAGTCATCAGATGTGGCAACGCACCATTATTATTGGAGCCAGGGTAATAGTCCTAGAACAATACAGGTGATGTTTAGCTCACACTACAGACCACCGATCGTCACGCTGTCACACCCAAAGTTTAGCAATTCACTTTAAATTATTCAGTTACTGTGTTAAGATGAGACAAGAGAAAACATCGCTCTAAACGAATCAAACGCTGGGGAAGTACCCACTACACTCTATGGTAAATGGTCAAATTTTTATATCGAGGGGGTTATGTTCTAAAAATAACCCGCAACAAGCAAAATCAGCAAAGTAGTCAGCTTTATTTTTTACCATTATTCTATGTTTTTGGCTGTAAAACTCCTCACCACACACTTTATACACTTTTCTCACACAGGCATTAACATTTTCTCACATTTCTCTCTTGTTTAAACTCTCTCAAAGTTCAAACCTTCGTAGGCGCCTTTGTCGGTGCAGAACGTTTCATCGACATTGTGGGTTTTGTCGGGGAGAAAACTTGCAAACACACAGCACTTCAGAGTCACACTGTGATCCAACGTTTATGTAAATTTGTTTGAACACATGATGACACTGATGAACAATGGTCTGCAGTCCCTCAGCCAATCAGGACGCAGAACACAATGCACCTTCAAACACTGTAGAAATTCACATTCACACACACATTTATACGCCAGTGTTCATCTGTGGGAGCTGGAATCACACCGCCAACCTGTGGGTCAGCTGATCCGACAGCTCAACCAATGATGTTTATGTCGAGAGCGGAATTCGACTGTTAACCTTTGGATCTGTGGACTTTACCAACTAAGCTACTGTTACCAAAATATCGTTGAGTAAATGATAGGTAGAACAGTCATTTTTGGGCGTCAATATTTATCGTGGGGACTCTCTTTATGTACTAGTGGGGTTATGTCTCTCGGCTGGCCTGGGAACGCCTTGGGGTGCTGGAGGACGTGTCTGGGGTGAGGGAAGTCTGGGAGTCCCTGCTTAGACTGCTGCCCTGGCGACCCGACCCCAGAAAAGAGGAAGAAAATGAATGGATGGGTTTATTTTGTTCTACGATAAGATTTGAACTGCACAAGTATCTATCAGTCATAGTTAGTCAGAGTTATTCCAATTTCTTGTGTTTCATTTATCTGCAGCTCATGTTTTGAATTTTTTAACAACCCAACTCAACATTTCAGCTGGTTGGTCGACTTTCCTGTCTCTCTTCTTCGTCTATCATCGTCACCACTACTTCTTCTCGCTCCATTTCAATTCCCAAAGCAGAAAAACAAACGAGTCAGCACTTAGGAATGACATGAAAGAGATCCAGCGTTTTTGTCAACGCTCTAATAATAAATAACGGACTCCGCAACATTGACTCATTAAAACAGCACCGTGTAATTTTCGGGAGGTGTCACGTCACCTGCGTGGAAACAGAAAGTTAAACCCACACTTCAAAACACTCTGCATGGAGATGGATGAGTTTTATGCTATACTGTGGAATATTATAGCCAAAGGAACAATATTTACATGGAAACAAGTAGGTGGAGGCAATCATTCATACAAATAAAGGGTTAGGTTTGTGGAGATGCAAGCCCGCTCACATAAAGGACTGACGCACAGGTTGGCGCTGCGATTCCAGCTCCCACAGATGAATGCTGTCGTTGTGTCGTTGGGCAAGACACTTAACCCACCTCGCCACCAGTGTGTGTGTACACCGGTGTATGGATGTGTGAGTGGTTCCTTGACGTAAAGTGCTTAAAGTGACTCGAAGGTGGAAAAGCGCTGTATAAAACTATGACCGTTACATATTTTTCTGTGTGTTTTTGTGCAACGACAGCATTATTTTTGTTCTAATCTCATCTCTGCGCCGTTTAAACTCCGCTGCGCATCAGAGACATTCAGATGAACTTGTTTACTTGCTTGCGAAAAGGCTAAACTTATTTTAAGATGTTTCCGCTGCAATCAGCTCCTTCAGTTACAAGCTGCAACTATATACACCTGTGACAAGAGGCCCTGGTAACAAATCTGCTGTGACATATTCTGCCTTTAAACATCTTTAATCACCGTCTTGTACCTACAGTATGCAAAGATATGAGCACATAAAAAACATTCTTCCATTCTAGTCTATATCTTGACCAAAAAGTTACACAATGGGGTTTTGGATGGATAAAATATTGTTTTGAGTAATGCTAATAATTCTAAACACTGGTCACACCAACACATTCATCCAGTTGAAGTGTTTTCCGCAGAGAAAGGAGCGAGCGGGATTTGAACCCACAACCCTCTGATTAACGGTCAAATACGTATACTCCATACTGCTCTGATGCCATCCCTTGAAACCATTTTCTGTATGGCACTTTTCATTTCAAATTAACCACTTAATCAAGATCCAAGACACACAAACCCTGCATATTTAGGCTTTAGTTCTTCTCTCAAACAGAAAACACTCTGTTCCACCTTGTGATGTCATGCAGTAACAGGAAGTGCTCCACTGTGTTTTTAAACTCCACACACCTTCACTAGAATCATTTGGATCATTTCAGCCCTGGAATTGCCAATCTCTAGTAAACAAAAGGTAAAAAGTAGCTGTTAACTTGAAAAAAAACTACCACTTCATGACATCACAAGGTGGAACGGAGCATTTTGAGCTTTGGAGATGAAACAGACTAATAATGCAGGATTACTCCAACAAAACACAACTCCAAGTATGTTTTTGATGCGGTAATAACATTCTAATCTATTTTTTGTAAACTAGAATTTAAAATGCGTCCGTACCTTCACTTGGACAGGGCGTGATGTCTGTAAATTCGTTCGCCGTCTCTGTAGTCCTCTGATGGTTTGTATGCGTTGCGCCTGTGGTAGTAGTTGTCGTATTTGAAGTAGTTGTAGTAGTAGTAGTAGTAGTACTGGTAGTGCTGGAGGTCCCCCCATGGTCGGGCGGTTCTGGGGAGGTGGGAGCCGCTCCTCTCTCCTCGTCCATGGGCTCAGGGCTGCTCGGAGGAGGAGGAGCTGGAGGGACCAAAAATGGAGCCTGGAGGAAGAAGAAACACAAGATAAGTTACTAAAATGAACCCCACTTTGACAACAAGTTCATTTTTAAATTCTTCGCAGCTGTCAAATATTATTCCTCACTCCTTTACTCATCCGTTCCTAACATCGATATGACTCACCTCGCCGAGTTTATAAGCACATTTCACACAGAGGAGTTCAGTTTTGCAGTGTTGCTAATAACAACTTCAATGCTAACTGCCCGACGGCGTTACTTCCTGGTTCTTGGATGATAAAAGCACTTTATACTGTAATCACACATGGTCATTAGAGCTGCTTTTACATTATATCTTAACTTAACATATGAAATAAATAAATGAAAACAGCCTCTTTAAAATTGGTTGTAAATTTCTAAATAAATAATAAACATTTATAACTTCAACTGTCAAAAAAACTGCTTTCAATCCTGCTTCTCTCCCTCTAGAGTGACACTTCTGCTGCAGCAAACGAATATTTTAAAGCGCACGTATTACGCTAATTTCTGATCTATGTTATAATGTTGTTTTCTCATCAAAAACAGACCTGGAGTTGTGTTTTGTTTCATTCTCACATGTTTAACACACAAACCCTGCACATTTAGGTTGTTTTCTGTTTCCTCTCTGAAACAGGAAACACTCTGTTCCACCTTGTGATGTCATCATGTGGCAATACAGGAAGTGCGTCACTGTGTATTTAAACTTCATTCACCTTCACTAGAATCATTTATATAGCTTCAGCCCTTGAATTGCTAATCTCTACTGAACTAAAGGTAAAAAGCAGCTGTTAACATGAAAACTACCACTTCATGACATCACAAGGTGGAGCAGAGCATTTTGAGCTTTGGAGATGTTTCATACTTAATAAAGAGTTACTCAAACATGTGTGAATGAAACAAAACACAACTCCAGGTCTGTTTTTGAGGATGTAACAACATTATAACATGACTTAAACCTCATTAGAGTCTCTTTAGCGTAATAACTTTTCTGGTTTAGATGTTATTGCTTTCCACACTAGGGCATTAAAGGATCTATCTCCATGGAGACAAGCAGATGATGCCACAAGGCCAAGTTAGAGATCAGATCTGTGAAGAATGCCTCCTATTAACATTTCAAAGTTAAATATTGTACCTTAAACCCTGGCTCGCTCTCCCTCTGTACTCTGTGGGGTATTATAAAGTATGTTTACTGTTATTATTATTAGCACAAATAATATTTGACCTGATCTGACTAATAGGGTGTGTACAAATACAGACCCAGAGTATGACAGAGGGAGGAGCAGACCAAACCTGATCCGGCATGAACTGCTCCCAGCTATTAAAATAACTATGATCGACATTGCACTAAAACTCTGCAATCAAAGTGCCCCATCAAACAGCTAACACAACCGGGACAGGCGTCTCAACATGTGGGCCACGCGCAGAACTGGGTCATGGGAGAATCGAGCTAAAACAAGAGTGAGTGAGAGATACATGTGAATGGAGCTGACGGTAATAGGCCTAAAAAGAGTGTTGCAATAGTGTTAAAATGACAAAGCAGACAGTAACTGAGACTAAAACAGGACAAAATTTGAGACACGATCTCCCCCGATCTATAATTCCATCCTCAGACCCAAAGCAAACAAAAGAAACAAAAGAGAACAATTGTAGGGCCATTAAAGGTTGAATAAGGCCATTAAGGCTGAAACTGGGGACAACAGCTGTTTACAGTCTCAGTGTCATTAGCTCCTCCCTTCAGACAGATATAAGGCCGTGTCCACCACTAATCTGACCAGAACTGAAGGAGCGTCTTGGATGAGCAGCAAAACATCTTCACTCCTACAATTTGTCCAGTTGACAGATTTAACTTTGGCTTTTTCTTTGCTGAACATTTTTAGAATAATGCTTCACGAGCCCATATGGTCACATAATGAAAGTGCTGCTATGTATATGTTGAAAATCGCACTCTATTGTCAAAAGAGAGCGTTTTTATTATCATTCTAGTATCAAAATCAGTACTGAGTATACAACCAATTGCTAAGTACTGAAACCATGTTAGACTTTTTAATAGCCAACATGCTATTTAACATCTAAGGATAATTAGAATTTGCCTAAATATGAAAGAAGACAAAAAAAACTGAATGTGTTGAAAAAACAAATCACTAATGTAACAAAAACACACTTCTATACCCTGAAAGTGAAAGAGAATATTTACTTATTTAATATTTATATAAGAAATGTATTCATATTATTAATAATGCAACTCCACCTACATTGAAAAAATGTAATAAACTTTCTTCCGAACAGACTATTTATTAAACTTTCTTTTCGACAAACTCCCTGATCCACTTGGTCTCTGTGAACCCAAAGTGCACAGCTCCAAAAAGATCCTCGGCCTTTGCTCAGTCGGTCTTTCCATTTCAAACCATCAGACAGAGAATCAGCTCCTGACTCTGAAACTGTCTGTAGATTTGAATCATTTTACTAGAAATGTGAAAAAGTACATTTTAGATAATCAAATGTGTCCACACCAGTCGAGTTCATTTGCACTGTTCTATTTCACTGTAAAATCCTGTAGATAATGATTTTTTATATTGTTTTGGACTGTATTTTAGTGCTAATGTTAGTGATGATTAGTCTTATAATGTAATTGTAATGAAATGTGTATTTTAATGTGTGTTCACTGCCCAGGGACTGCACATGGAACACAGCAGTAGCTAAATCGGGTATAAATCATCTTTTCTTTTGTAAGATTAATGAATTTGTACATGGTCCCTGACAAATAAAGGATAAAGAAATAAATAAAGTGTGCCATAATGTAACAGCACACCTGGATAAACCCTTTACTCTCATGATGGTAAATCTAAAGGTGAAAGAAGACAAAATAAACTGAATATGTTGAAAAAACTTACTAATGTAACACTTCTGTAGGCTGAAAGTGAAAGAGCACATTTATGGAGTGAGCCTTAAAGGAGCAGACCTGGATAAACTCTTTACTCTATGATGGTAAATCTCGCTGCCACTGGAGGAGCGTGTGACAGCAGCAGATCAGATAAGCCCAGCTCTCTGTATGAATAGACCAATGCAGCTCATGTCACGTGCCAGTGCAGAGCGCGCTCCCGGCTCTGCTCAGCTGGACAGCTGTGTGCGCGCGCTCGAGACTGGCGACGCACGCGCTGCCCTAAAAGTTTACACGACTTTATTATTGACAAAATGTGATCAAACAAACGTAACAGTCACACAGGAGGAGCTCGGGTGCAAATGGTTTGAATTAAGCGCATTTTGGAGCGCAGTTGTGAAACTTTTGGCACAGAGAAAACATCAACAAACCGAGATAATATTGGAGCCTGTCCAAGTCTGTGCACACTCACGTTTCAGAAACCGCTTCATATGAGCATTTTTGCACAACTCCTCGCGCTGTGTTCGTCCTAAGTGTGCGTCAATGAGCTGTCTAACTTCTGCACAAAACACAAACAAACCCCGTACCTTATCTGAGGCTGAGCGCGCTGCGTCGGGTCCGGGGCTAATTCATTCTCTGGCCGCTCCAGGTGGACACTTCACCCTCGGAGCCTTTCCCAGACCCAGATTCCTCCACCACAGCGGCCTCTTCGCGCGAACCCCTGCCCGCTGCTCGGTGCAAACTCTCGCTCTTATAATCCCACAGAAATCAGCGCAGAACCAAACTTTTCTCCGCGCCTCGAAACTTCTTCCTCCCGGCTCGCCTTGCCCTCCTCCAGATGTGTCGGTGCAGGCAGCTCTCGCTTTGTCCACGCTCCAAACGTGTCTCCCAAACCCCAAACTCGTGCGTAAAGTGGCTCCAGAGCTGGTGAAAAGCGCCTGTGCTCCCGTGCGCTCGGCTTGTTGTCTCCCTTGCCTCCCCTCGCTGCCTCTTGCCCAAGTTTGCAGTGCAGTTATTGGACAGGAAACTCCAGTCAGCGAGACTGCGCTTCCTCCGGGCTACAAACTAGTTGGGCTGAGCTACGCTGTCATATAATTAGCCGCTAACCCGAACCAGACACGGCACTAACACGGGCTAAGCTTTCATCAGGAATTACGAGCCCAAACCATATGTTTTTACAATAGAGCTCCAGCGCCTCGGAATAGTCTGTGCTGGACACTTTTGCATCATAAGCTGTACTTTCACATTAAGTTTGCACACCATGTTGGTAATTAGGTATGTAGACTATATATAGTGAAAGGTGAAGGATTATACCTCCTATTTGCAATTACTTTTATGGCCAATTTACATGTTTTGGTCCAAATTAGAGTTAGCACCGTTTTTGTGGGTTTATGAAGGCTGTTATGTTCATGTTACTGGTCCTATTAATAGAACAAGAAGGCGACAGTAGTGTTTGTCCACTGATCTGAAGGTTGTCGGTTTGAATCCCGCTCCCACAGTTGCATGCTGTTGTTGTGTCCTTGGGCAAGACACTTAACCCACCTCGTCTTCAGCGTCTGTGCACACTGGTGTATGAATGTGTGTGTGAATGGGTGAGTGGTTCCTTGATGTTTGAAGGTAGAAAAACACTGTATAAAAATGTGACCTGCCTCCTGATGTAGTCCTGGATCAGACCTGGTTTAGTCCTGGATCAGTCCTGGTTTAGTCCTGGTTCAGGGACCGGCCTCCTGCTGGTGCCCAGAGTCAGGACTAAACATGAATCAGCGTTTCAGTTTTATGCAGCTAAAACCTGTTTAGCTGTGCATATGACTCAAAGGGATTTATTCTGCACTTTTCTCCTTTAATGTTCATTTTATGATGGCTATTTATGCTTATTTATGTTTTGGTTTGCTGTATTGTGATTTTAATGTCTTTCTTATTCTATAAAACACTTTGAATTACCTTGTGTACCAATTGTGCTGTACAAATAAACTTGTCTTGCCTTTGCCTAACCACTAGGCTTGAGTAAGTAGATTTATATGTATTTATTTACACATAGGGGTGACATATTACACAGAATAATGTGATGGATGATTTCAAAAGTCTCAACGGTCATAACATGTCGTAACCTATAGCTCACATATATTAGGCTTTAGTAAAATCATACAAAATGCATGTATTTATATGTGAGATATTCAAACAATACAAACAGAGGGTGAGGGGTGAGGGAAGTTTGCCACCGCGACCCGGCCCCGGATAAGCGGAAGAAAATGGATAGATGGATGGATGGACAAACAGAGAAAGGCATATAACAAGAAGCAGGTGACAAAGCTAGAGTAGTAGTAGTAGTAGTAGGGTAAATGGTCAAGAAGTACTAGCAGTAGTAGTGGTAATAGTAGTAGTAGCATCATTGGCAGTATTAATAGGCTGTACGGGCAAATAATCCCAGATGAAGTTGTACTCATACTGCTTCTTGAGTAGGCCTATGGAAGTATACAGGTACTTGTACTTCGCTCTCCTTCCTCTGGCCCTGATTAGTAACAACCGACTCATTCCCATTCCCATCCGTTTCAGTAGCTGCTCATGGTCTTGTCCATTCATAGCTGATAAACGAGTGTTATTATGTTCCCGAGTGGTGAGGTGCAGCTGTTTTGGCCCATTTGAACCATGAGTCAGAGTGTTACTAGAATAGATCAGGCTACAGCCACGTTTACAGAAAGTGTGTAAACAAATACACAGACAACAGTGAGTCAGGGTCACTATAAAAGTCTATTAGAGCCGTAACAACAACATACACTGTGTTTACAATAGGAAAGGCTTAAATTACCCCAGACTTTAAAGATACACTAAGAGTCTGCTACCAGCTTGTTGCACTGCTTTTACTTCAGTCAGAAAATCCCACAATATGGCATTACACTTGACTATCTCCATTCCGTTCATGGGCGCCATTTTGAGGACCGTTGACCATTCAAAGGATATAATATTTGTTCTGGATAGTTGATAGGCTCTGTGCACAACAGCGTCACTAGTACGACTCACGCTAAAATGAATAAATGTTTAAAGATCAGGCAGTGGACAGGGAGCTTCGGGTGGGTTAGGGGTCAGAGGTCAGAGGTCAAGGGGTTAGGGTCTGGCAGAGGACAGAGAGCTGCAGGTGGATGTTAGTGAGACTGAATACTTCACCAGAGGACACTTCTATGTTTAGTAAAAGAGATGTTTGTGTGTCAATGCTAACGCTAACGCTAATTTTGAAGCATAATAAATATTAAAACAACACCACAAACTGAAGTATTCTACGTATTTAAATATCTGGGTAGTTTTTAGTTTAATTAATTTGAATTTTAATAGGTTGCTAATTTTGTTTGTGTTTTTTTTTCCAGTTTTAATAAAAGTGACTGTTGTGTGAGACATGACTCAGGCCACATTAAGTTATTCAATGTTTTTTTTTTCTGTTTTTTTTTTTTCTTACAGTAGCAACATCTGTATTTCAACAAATCTATATAAGAAAAGTTTGATGTCATACAAATCCAGAACATCACCATGGAGACACGAAGGTGGTGGACCCTAGTATGCCTTAAAACACTGTGAATAATGTTACCTCATCTAGCTTTAATTAGGTCTGCAAAACTAAGACTACCAAAGCAGCAATGGTTTCTTTACACTGCCTAAATATGTGTGGTCTATTTAGTGACAGAATACTGAATAAATGCATTCAAATGTATTTAGTAAAGTATTACAAAGTTACATGGTCCAATCAGAGCACTGTAATCTGAATACTTGGAATACTTCTACGCCGAGTTGCCTTTAAATTATGCAGTAAAGACGCAGTATAGGATTAAAAACAGCTTAATGTTTGTTTGTTCGGTGTATATTTATCACTAATTGGAGACGTTAAAGTCACACATGCTCCACCACAAGATGAACAATGATGCTTCATATTTTTCTCACTACTTCTGTGCAGCTGGAAACCAAAATTGTGTAATCAAGTCCTGCCATGTATAGTATTCTGAATATGTATTCTCCATGCACGTGTTCAGTTACTTCCCAACACTGGCTACATACAACTCTTCAGCGTTTGATGTCGCTATAGGATCTCAGGCGTGTTTGAAGTTATTGATGGGGAAACCAGAACACATATTAAACATCCTAATATTACGTAAAACTGACTCTTGAGAGCTTTAAGCCATGTTATAATATCGTTAGCTCCTTAAAAACACAGCTGGAGTTGTGTTTTGTTTCATTCAGACATGTTTGAGTGATCCTTTATTATTAGTCTGTCTACATCCCCAAAGTTGAAAACGCTCTGTTCCACCTTGTGATGTCATAAAATGGTAGTTTTCAAGTTAACAGCTACCGTTTACCTTTTGTTTAGTAAAGTTGGCAATAATTCCAAGGCGGAAAACATGCAAATGATTCTAGTGAAGCTGTATGGAGTTTATAAACACAGTGAAGCACTTCCTGTATTATTACCACATGACATCACAAGGTGGAACAGAGTGTTTTCCGGATGAGAGAAGAACTAACTAGCTAGCTTAAATGTGCATGGTTTGTGTGTTAATATGTGAATGAAACAAAACACAACTCCAGGTCTGTTTGTGATGAGGAAACAACATTATAACACAGATCAGAAGATAGTGTAATATGGGCCCTTTAAGGTTTCACCATAGAACCCTCTCGTTGTGGGGTGTCAGTACTGGACTTTCTGTGCCACACCAAGTTTAAAAGAGAGAAAACTGACAATCAAAATCATTACAATATAGGATAAAGATGCAAAGACGTTAAAAAGATATAGGAGCACTTATGAAATTATAGATATAGATAAAAAGATATGTTTTTGTCGATAAAATATTATAACATTGCTAGAAAAAAACCCTTTGACATAGTATTGGACCATTCTGGCTTCCTTTATTTGTTGTTCTTAAGGCTTCAACTACTGCTTCTTCTCCAGACGTAACCCCGCCCTCTTCTCCTCAGGCTGAATGTGATTGGCCGTTCACTGCAGACCTGTGTTTTTTATAGGCACCTCTCTGTGTGAAATCATTGGTTATGAGTTGAAACTATAGGTTCAAAGAGAAAGTTGAGCCTGACTCGTAAAAGTATACAGCCTGGTCTCTGGGTCCCACAACATAACTGCGTTCTCTCACTTCTTTGTCAGAGCTCAGAGGACGTTTTAATAAAGGCTTTTCTCTGCTTGTTTACATTACCGCTGTGTATGCTAGTATGGGATTTGTCCGCTGGCATGAGCGTGTCCACTGCTAAAATAGAACAGTACGAGACAAGCAAGATATTTCTCCAACATAACACTCAAAGCAAATAGATTTTTATATTTACACTATAGACTGTGCAAAGACGTGGACTAAGTGAGTGTGACGTCACCCATAGCGTTCAGCTCCAGTCAAATGCAGCTAAACGAGGCTAAACGAGGCTAAACGAGGCTAGCGGTTATAGGAGCGGATTTGCAGCCGAGTTCCATATTTGGATTTCTGACTGCGAGTATCATAGCAACCAAAGAGCCAATCCGGAGCGAGGATGTTGTCGATGTCGTCTAGCAGGGAGCAGACGCCTAGCAACGCTGTCAGTCAAACTTGTCGCTAACGCTAGCCGGAGTGACCTTGAGGAAAGAAGGCGCCTGATTTGTTTGTTGGTAATATCTCAATTCACGGACACAATGGCGAAATAAAAACAAAAGGATCATGTAGAGCGGGTTGATACGAACATTTTAAGACCAAAACAACGATTCTGACAGGAGCAGTTACAGAGAGGCGAGCGACAGTTTTTCAATAGAAAGTGAATTGGAGTCAGAGTCGATGGAGCCAGAAGCGCGTGCATGATCACTTCCTATTTGGAACGTTGCGGCTAGCAGGTTAGCTATGTCCATTTATATATACAGCCTATGATTTGCAGATTCTTTGCTAATTGTTCTATGGGCAAATATTCAACTCATATCCCATAATCACAACAGCAGTCAGTTTGCAGGGCTACATAAAAACATTGCCAGTCCCTTCCAGAAGATTCTAGGACTGGACCATAAAGTGTGCCCAATCTCTGTCCTAACTAACTCAAACGCAGAAGACATCTCTGCTCATCCCTTTTTCTGTGGCAGTGCCCAGACTATGGAACAGCGCCCTCTGCCTGTCAGATCCTCTCAGTCTCTAACGCAGTTTAAGACTAGACTGAAAACTCACCTCTCCTCCCTGGTATTTAATAGTAGCTACACAGGATATCTTGGTGTTTTATTGTCCTTTTCTTATGTATCGTGTTATCCGTTTGTTTTTTGTTGACTTTTATGTGAAGCTCTTTGGACAGTTGAAGTTGTTTTAAAATTTGAATTCAGATCAAAATGTTTTTACGTAAGTTTAGTAAGAGTTTGATGCGTCCCTCGTTGATTCTTTTTTCCTTGTAAGCAGCCGTGTGGTTCGAGCACATGTTCCCACGAAGATCACTGGTTTAAACCCTGGTCTGACCAAGTGCTGTCATTGTGTCCTTGGGCAAGACACTTCAACCGCCGTGTGTGAATGTGGTGTTCGAGTGAGTCATAGGTGGTGGTCGGACCAGACGATCACAGACGGCGTAGATCATAGACTACAAAACAGCACTGTGACGAGGTTTAACCGAACTTGTAAAACGCAATACAAGTCTAAGGCATTACTGTGAAACAACCGGAACTTGGTGGTGGTGAAGAGGAGGAAGTGGGAGAGGCTGAGGAGGCTTATGGTTCTGCTGCTGCGGTAGACATGCGTGAGGCAGAGGAGAGCAGATTGGTTGAGAGCATAGACTGTATATGTAAATAGACGTAGCGAAACTCCTAGTTGCCGTGTTCCAAATAGGAAGTGAGCATGAACGCACTTCCTGCTCCATCGAATCTGGCTCCAATTCACTTTCTATTGAAAAACTGTCGCTCCTCTCTCTGTAACTGCTGCTGTGAGCCTTGTCATTTTGGTCTTAAAATGTTCGTATTAGCCTGCTCTACATGATCCTGGTGTTTTTATTTCGTTAAATCGTGTCCGTAAATCAAGATATAAGCATTAATAACAGACAAATCCTGCGCTTTCTTTTCCCAAGGTTGCTCCAGTTAGCGTTAGCAACACGTTTGATTGACAGTGTTGCTAAGCGCCCTATCGTGCTAAACCAGCGGTGTGGACGGATAGGGGTGTTACCTCCAACAGCCTCACTCCGGATTGGCTCTTTGGTTGCTATGATACTTGCGGCTGGAATTGAAAATATGGAATTCGGCTCAAAATTCGACGCTACAACTGCTAGCGTCGACGAGCTTCATTTCACTGGAGTCGAACGCTGTGGGTGACAGACAGCTGACAGGAGACATGGAGGAGGAGGAAATTCTCTCTTCTTACTTGAGTTTAAGCTGTGCACTGTGTCTTTAGCCTTAGGCCTCGTTCTCTTAAGTACATGAGCTCAGAGAGGTCATCCCGGGGTCACCTTTACTCATCCTAAAAACAAAGGCAAAATCTCAGAAGTGATCTAGTGTTTTCCGTAACTCCCCTAAACTTACATTAGACCTGGTGATTCATTTCCTGTTGTTATATCTTTACTTTCTCTTAAAACAGTAATAGAAGCGATAACCTTTTATAATTCTTTCATTCTAAGAAGAAGTTAAGACTTGACTCATGAATATCAACCGGATGCAAAAAAATAAAAAATAAAAATCATTGCTATATCGAACAGGCCGACCATGTTTGGCTCTGTGTACAAGAGTTCCCTGTTAATCTCACTGTTAGCGTCACTACTTCCTGTCCAATTGTATATCTATGAGGTTTTTGGTGAGTCACATTAAAATAAATAAATATTCAAAGATGAGGCAGTGGACAAAGAGCTGCACATGGACGTCACTGACAACATGTTAAACACTACACAAATAAAATGAATACTTCACCGGAGGAAAGTTCTGTGTTTAGAAAGAGAAATGTTTGTGTCTCAATGCTAACACTAATGCTAATTTTGAGGCAAATAATATTAAAACAACACCACACACTGAAGTATTCTACATAGACACATACTCTCGTAGTCTTTATTTTAATTCATTTTCATTTTAATAAGTTGTCTATTTTATGTTTTCCAATTTTAATAAAAGTGACTGTTAGCTTTGTTAGCACAGTGAGCTAGCTAGCATGCTGCTGTGTATAGAGTCTTTTGCCTCTTTATCAATCCATGAATAATTCGCACTCCATTCACAAAGAAATGTTATGAATTTCAAATGTCAGTGTTTATTCATGTAGTTGTTTTCTCATGTTTTTCTTAAGTTGACTTAACCTGACACAGTTCCAGTCTCCAGCTGCTGTGGAAGCGCTCCCTCTTTCTCTGTCTCTCTGACTCATCTCTCCTTTCCATCTTTCTCTCTTGCTCGGTCTCTCTCTCTTTTCCCTCTCTCACCTTAACTCCTCCCTCTCTCTCTGTTCTTTCGCTCCCTCAGGTTTCTCTCCTCTTTCTCACCCCTCTTTCTCTCTTTACCCCTAACTCTATCATCCCATCTCCACCCTCTCTCTCTCTCTCTCATCCCCTCTGTCTGTCTTTCACCCTTTCTCTCTCTCTCATCCCCTCTCTGTCTTTCTCTCCCCCTCTTTCTCTCTCTCATCCCCTCTCTGTCTTTCCCTCTTTCTCTCCCCCCTTCCTCTCTCTCTCATCCCCTCTCTGTCTTTCACTCTTTCTCTCCCCCTCTTTCTCTCTCTCATCCCCTCTCTATCTTTCCCTTTTTCTCTCCCCCCTTCCTCTCTCTCTCTCTCTCATCCCCTCTCTCTTTCACTCTTTCTCTCACTCTCATCCCCTCTCTGTCTTTCTCTCTTTCTCTCCCCCTCTTTCTCTCTCTCTCATCCCCTCTCTGTCTTACACTCTTTCTCTCTCTCTCATCCCCTCTCTGTCTTTCTCTCTTTCTCTCCCCCTCTTTCTCTCTCTCTCATCCCCTCTCTGTGTCTGTCTTTCTCTCTTCCTCTCCCCCTCTTTCTCTCTCTCATCCCCTCTCTCTCTTTCTCTCCGCCTCTTTCTCTCTCTCATCCCCTCTCTCTCTTTTTCTCCCCCTCTTTCTCTCTCTCTCATCCCCTCTTTCTGTGCCTGTCTTTCTCTCTCTCTCATCCCCTCTCTCTCTTCCTCTCCCCCTCTTTCTCTCTCTCATCCCCTCTCTCTCTTTCTCTCCCCCTCTTTCTCTCTCTCTCATCCCCTCTCTCTCTTCCTCTCCCCCTCTTTCTCTCTCTCATCCCCTCTCTCTCTTTCTCTCCCCCTCTTTCTCTCTCTCTCATCCCCTCTCTCTCTTCCTCTCCCCCTCTTTCTCTCTCTCTCATCCCCTCTCTCTCTTCCTCTCCCCCTCTTTCTCTCTCTCTCATCCCCTCTCTCTCTTCCTCTCCCCCTCTTTCTCTCTCTCTCATCCCCTCTCTCTCTTCCTCTCCCCCTCTTTCTCTCTCTCTCATCCCCTCTCTCTTTTCCTCTCCCCCTCTTTCTCTCTCTCTCATCCCCCCTCTCTCTTCCTCTCCCCCTCTCTCTCTCTCTCTCTGTGTGATTGATGTGTGAGGCGTGACGGGGCAGACCTTGTGGACAGCGTCTCTTCAGTGAAACGAGAGCATCTCCTCCTCCTCGGTTTGTGCTGCAGCCAAGGTCTTTTTTCTCACTGTCTGACATGAAATCAGACTAAACTTTTCCTGTTTTAGGTCAGTTAGAATTACCAAAATGATTTCTATTTACTAAATGCCAGAATAATGACAGATGGATTTGATTTCATTAGTATTTGGTCCCATTGTCTTTAAATTGTATGACTTGGGTAAAACATTTTAGATCCACAAGCTTCTCACAATAGTTGGCAAGAATTTTGGCCCATTTCTCCTGACAGGACTGGAGTAACTGGGCCGAGTTTGTAGGCCGCCTCGCTTGCAAAGGCCTTTTCAGGTCTGCACATACATTTTCAATAGGACTGAGAGCATTGCTTTGTGATGGCCGCTCCAAAACAGTGACTTTGTTACCTTTAAGCCACTTTGTAACCCTTTGTCGCAGTATGCTTTGGGGCATTGTCCGTTTGAAAGACTCATTTGCACCTAAGGTTTAACTTCCTTGCTTCAGTATTTCCACATAATGTTCTTTCCTCCTGATGCCATCTATTTTATGAAGTGCACCAGTCCCTCCTGCAGCAAAACAGCCCCACGACATAATGCTGCCACCCCCGTATTTCACAGGTGTGATGGTGTTCTCAGTCTTTCAAGCTTCCCCCTTTTTCCTCTAAACTGAACAATGCTCATTATGGCCAAACAGTTCCTTGAATGTCCCACATATGGCATTAAACTTATCAAACTTCACGGAGATCACCAGTTCAAACCATCAGACCAAGTTACAGGTCAGATCTGTGAAGAAGCATAACTCAGAACCATCACAATATGAATGTTCTGCAGTTTGAGCAAAGTAACATCCTATTATCAAATAAATGAAGATAAGCTGATGATTATAACAATGAGCCTTAATAAAGCAGGAAGAAAGACAAAGAAAAGATGCTGATTCACAGATTATTAAAAATGTTTCAGGCTTAAGAACTATTTCATTAAGAGGTTAGAGTTAGGAGCAGTGGTAGAAGAAGAACTCAATGTTGTTACTTAAGTAAAAGTACAGATACTGGAGCAAAAATAATACTCACGTAAAAGTATCACATGAAAAAATCAACTTAAGTAAAAGTATTAAAGTACCCCTTGGAAAAGTAAAAGTATTTAGCACAGATTTTCAGATATTATAAAGCTTCAGATGTAGTGATGTTGATTTGTGCTGAATTTTGTTCAACAGAAAAAACTGAATCAATTGTTTTTCCCAACCTGATTTTATTTGTATTTTTTTTTTATAAACTCTCAGCCTTTTCAGCAGGTAAAAAAAAATACTTTTACTTTTCAGTCCTGTTCAAAAATGTAGTTGCATAGAAAGTACAGGTCGTGATGCTCTCAGATGTAATGAAGTAAAGTAGTAGTTCCTAAGTACAGTACTTTACTAATTGTTCTTTGTAACATTCCACTGCTGGTTAGGATTTAGGGTATTACTTAAGTGAGAATCATTCTTAATAAACTCTTTGTTCTTTATGATAGAAAGGCAATACACTGAACTGTACTATAACTATATAAATATACCTGCGTTAGCATAGTATGGCTAATTGTTATTCCTTTGCCAGACGTTAAAAGGCAGACTTGAACACTGATTAAGATCACATTCAAAAGGAACAATTTTTCCAACTTGGACAAGTGTGTTTTAACATGTGGCCACTGACACCGCTCCAGAAGTCGTATATTGAGACATTTTGGGGGCTTGTCTGGTTTTTGAACTTGGGACCTCTTCTGAAAAACCATATTTTAGTATCTTTCATCTGGACTGCACAAGACGCCGCATTGAGAGCCAACCCCAAATCACATGTCCAGAGTGGGAGGAGCCAGAGGAGAAGGGGGGCGTCGGCCTTAAACCAGTAAGAGAAGCGCAAGAAGAACTGCAACTTTAGCTATTCTAAGCATAACCCAAAACACTGAGCACACATATTACTGTAATCTTTTCATGTTGATTGTTTTGGTGGTTTTTGGAGAAAATCTGGAAGCGACTATATACAGGAAGAAACGAGAGAGGGAGAGAAAGAGAGAGGGAGAGATTGCGCTAACAGTGAAAATGTGGTTCCAATCAGTCACAAAGATGCTTTTGTTCAGCGCTGGGGCCCTCTCTGCCTCTCTACGCCGCCACACATGGAGATATGCTAGTTCCCATCATGGCTGCCGTTTACTGGGAATGAGTAAGATGTTCTACCTGGAGATGAACGAGGTTTTGTTCATGGATATCTTAATGATGACCTAGATTTTTCAATGTTCTTCTGACCCATTCATACTAGTAAATAAAATAGTAAACGGACACATTTTTATATTGTGCTTTCCACCATCAAGTCACTCAAAGCACTTTTACATCATGGAACTACTCATCCATTCACACACACATTCATACACCAAAGTACACACACACACACTGGGGTTGAGGTGGGTTAAGTGTTTTGCCCAAGGACACAATGACAGCATTCATTTGTGGCAGCTGGAATCGCACCGCCAACCCATGTGTTAATGGATCTGATCGCTCCACCAATGATGTCCACGTCGAGAGCGGGATTCGAACCCCCAACCTTCGACTCAGCATCGAAAAGTACTGTGTAACTTTTCTGGTGAAGGTTCTACCACCTGTTTGTTCCCATGGTGATGTTATTACTTCACCTCAAGTGTCCCATATATGGCATTAAATTTGTTAAAAGACTCTTATAATCTTGAATGCCCCAAACGTCCTTCTTAAAATAAAGGACTTGTTATTTTGTGCCTTGAATCCAGGGCCAGTCCAGTCTATAAACAAACTAAGCAGCTGCTTAGGGCCCCGACACCAACAGAGGGCCCCCATACATTTATACTGAAAACAATATTAAATATATCAGGTTTTATTGGACACAGGGCTGGTGTGTTTACAGCAGCTTAAATATCCCTCTCAAACAATTACACATTAAAATCCACCAGACACTTGTCTAGAATTTTAAAAATCCTGAGCCCCCTTATATGTTTGTGTTCTGTTCTTGTGGCTGTGGTAGTTGTGTCATTTTGGATGTTTTCAGTCTGATGTTGGTCACATAAACACAAACACAACTGGTCAAGGTGATGAGAGCAGAGTCATAATGTGTCAAATGTGAATCACCAATAGCTGAACCAGGAGACATCTGCTGTCGGGGGCCCCAGACTAATTCAGCTTAGGGCCCCCTGAAAGTTAGGGCCGGCTCTGGTTAAATCTCAAATCTACGCTCACACATACAACAAGTTTAAAATGAAACCTGCTAAATAAAGCCTTTTTTGTGTGTCTTTCTTGGATGTCACTCAACACAACGTAACTATCAGGTTCTCTCGGTTCTGCGCGGGAATGTCACCATAGATATACCAGTAAGCTAAGGCTGGCGCTTCATGCCAGCTGTGTTTTGGAGTTCAGTTCGAGTTACTAAGTTAGAAAATGAAAGGGAAAAGAGGAGCGGTTGTGTTTACCGCTGGTCACACGTTGAACAGACACTGACCCCAGATGCAGTGAGAGGAGGCCTCACTCTGCACCGAGATTCCCAAATATCACACATGCCTGATATCAGTTACAGCCCATCTTTCGTGGTTCGAAGTTTGGTCTTTGTCCCTGTCTCACATTTTACCCACAACTCAAAATCTTTCATCGCAGACGGACAAAATGGCGCAACGGACACCCGGCTTAAGGAACTTGTAAGGAGCGTCTGCTGACAAAGTGGGGACCCATATCCAGGTCTACCTTGTTGGGAGATGGTTTATAGTTAATATCACTGTAAATTCTGGCCCTACTCACAAGACACAACTTTTTATTTAATTTCACTATTTAAAAAACTTCAAAAAGGATGCGTTTGTGTAGTACTTCAAGCCACAACATCAGTACAATTTGCTGTCTCATTTGTACAAACTAGTAGCTCTTTGCTTGGCCTGTTTACCCGGGACAGTCTCTGTTTTGAGCCCTGTCCAATGTTTGAAAACAGGGAGTTTCATAAGTGACCAGACACACATTTTTGTAAAGTATTAAAGATGTGTGTGTTCTGGATCCCAGGCAAACCCACCAACAGTGAAGAAGGGAATATAGTGTCATTTGTTTAGCTAAAATACAAGAAAAACAAGCTTGAAAATGAACATAAGGTGTAAAAATGCACCCAGTGAGTTGATGTTTCTTGCTCTTTTCACATTTTTTTATTCCAACCATCCCAACTCGGGTGTGTCCCAGTTTGGAATTTTGAAAATCTGATCTTGCTCCTGCTTCCATCTGAGATCTCATTTTCATTATCGATGTGACGTTTGTGAACAAGTCGGCTCTTTTGAACGGTTCCTTAACGTGAACAGTTAGAACTGGATCTGAGTTTTGAAATGATCTGAACCTTTTTCTTTCTAATTTTTATGCATTTTTATCCGGATTAACACTGAACCAAAACAAGAATCAGCTCAGAAGCAAAGCAGACGACGCAAGTGAGAGCTTTGTGAACAAAAGAAAACATATCATCATCATAATATTATTGCATCAAGTTATTTTTAAGATTATTGTTATTGTAGTGAAACATTATTTAGAGTTTGAGTAATTCCAAAGGGTAAACACTCTGCCACTCGTAGTTTGAGCCATTTTAAACACATTTAAGCCTTGCCCGTTTCTCTCTGTGATTAGTTTGTAGATACAGTTAGTTCTCAGTTCGGCGTCTGTCAAGTAAATACATAGTAGAAAAGTCAGTCTTTTGAACGGCTCTTTGACCTGAGCAGATCCAAAAGATTCGAATCCCATAAAAGAGCTGAAAGTCGCATCACTAATTTTCATCAAATTTGACAAACCAATAATGCTGCACAACACTGAAATGATAAACGTAAAGTCGGTGTTCAAGGCCGTTAAGACCCCACTCTTGTAATGTTGTGTAATGTTGTGTAATGTTGTGTAATGTTGTGTAATGTTGTGTAATGTAGCAGTGAGGTTATACTGATGTTTTTTTTTTTATATAAACAAACAGAAAAAAGTCTTTTTGAAATGCTCACGTCAACTTGGCCGTCGGTGACAGAATAATATTTACAACCCGCGTCATGTACTTTTAGTGGGATCGATTTTATCTTTGTATGTGTTCATTTACTTTACATAAACACTCCACAAATCCATGAATCAAAAACAGCTCTAAAACAACTTCACAATCAGTGTGTTTCTGTTTCATCTGGATCACAAAAACAGACCCATTACCGAGGACCTGGAATATTTAGATCCATGTCCAGTCTCCCATGTGACCAGAACTTGGAAGAACCCTCACTACCATGTGTTTTGTCACATTTCACATGTGCTGGGACAGTATTCATACTGGTTACCCTCTGGTTACTTGGCGCATGCTTAGCCCATTACAGTATAACCACCCGACTTTAAACCATTACTGTTCCGTTTACATTGTTATGTTTGATTCCTGCACTGGCTCCTGTGGCTCCTGTTTTATATCAAGTATAATTCAAAATGTTATTGTGTTTAAATGTGTGCGCTCTGTGGGTCCTCTTTAAATGTGTGCGCTCTGTGGGTCCTCTTTAAATGTGTGCGCTCTGTGGGTCCTCTTTAAATGTGTGCGCTCTGTGGGTCCTCTTTAAATGTGTGCGCTCTATGGGTCCTCTTTAAATGTGTGTGCTCTATGGGTCCTCTTTAAATGTGTGTGCTTTATGGGTTCTCTTTAAATGTGCGCGCTCTGTGGGTCCTCTTTAAATGTGTGCGCTCTGTGGGTCCTCTTTAAATGTGTGCGCTCTATGGGTCCTCTTTAAATGTGTGCGCTCTATGGGTCCTCTTTAAACGTGTGCACTCTATGGGTCCTCTTTATTTGAGGGATTTACTGCAGCTCTATACTCCACCCAGAGCCCTGAGGTCAGAGGTCAGCTGACCAGCTCCTGCTGCTGAGCCCAAAGCCAGACTCAAGACCAGAGGTGACAGAGCCTTTTCTGTGGCAGTGCCCAGACTATGGAACAGCGCCCTCTGCCTGTCAGATCCTCTCAGTCTTTAACACAGTTTAAGACTAGACTGAAAACTCACCTCTTCTCCCTGGTATTTAACACTAACTACACAGGAAATCTTGGTGTTTTATTGTTGTATCTGTATATTTGTTTTTTTTACTTTTATGTGAAGCATTTTGATCAGCTGAAGTTGTTTTAAATGTGCTAAAGAGATAAACCTGCATTGTATTGTTTTGGCGCTGTTTGTATACTGTGTTTATGAATTTGCACATTCTGCCTGCGTCCTGGAGGGTTTCTTCTGGGCACCCGTCGACTCTGAAATAAACGCATTGTAAGCTGTTCCTCCATTCTCCAGCGAGGTACAACTGACCATATCCTCCTGGCTAATAATAACACATCTGGAGAAGCGCTATGTACTCAGATGCCCCCTGCGTGTAACAGCTCAGTCTGATTACACAAAGAAGCAGACGAGGAGAGGCGTTCAACTGCGTGAGGTAAGAAACAGCCCGGGAAATATTAGAACTATGTCTGGATGTGGACTCACGCGTTTCAGATCCGCGGCAGTGACGAATTAAAGTGAAAGCTTCAGTGTGTTTTAATGAGATATCGCTTCTTTATATCAGCCAAAATGGTGGTAATATATTTTATAATAGCTGTTTTTATTAGCAATTATAGCTGTAAAGTTTTAGTGCTAATGATAATTTACTAGACACACCTGAACATCTCGCAGACCCAATTTCGCACCTACTTGGTTCTTTGACCTGCAATGTAAACTGGGGCCAAAGATGAGTTGAATTTGAAGTTTAGTTTGAAGTTTAGTGCAAAGTTCGCTCATGTTTTTCGGCCCCTTGTGATATTTTTTCCCTTTCCGGACCATGCGTGTCTCCAATTGGCTAATCACGCTCGTCAGAAAACATGGAGATTCACGCACGACAAGACTCACTTCTTCTTAAAGTAGTGAAGAAGTGTGTGTTCTGGATCCAAGGCAAGGCCGAATGCACAAATTTCTCTCTATTGGCAATAAAAGATTCTGTTGCGATCCAGACCACAGTCCACCTCTGAAACGTGCTCATATATCTCCTACTTCCTGCCTGTGTGAGAGCGATATGGCTTTGGTGGGTGTGGACGGAGCACTGAGGTCCAGACAGTCCCTCTGACTCACTGAATAAACGCTGCTGTGGACGCGTCTCAAACTGTGGAGGGCGCTCACACGTCTGACTGCGGCTCTGAGGTAGAAAAACATGATTCAGCATCGGATGGAATTTGTAACTTAGCAGCTCTTATCTGACGCATTTTTGTTTCGCAGTACAACCTTTGAGTGGAGTTTGCAGGTTCTCCTTGCGTCTACTCTTGAACCCCGTCCTCCAGGTAGGTACTCCAGACTAAGGTCCAAATGTGAAGTAGGGTTCCCAGGTCCTGCTCCTCTAGTAGCTTTGAAATAAGGGTCAAATGCAATGCACTCCAGTATATTTGAGTATTAATGTGAACCTTAACCCAATACTAGGCCATCAGGTAAAGACGGTCCTATTTCCTTATCACAAACAGGCCTGGAGTTGTGTTTTGTTTCATTCACACATGTTTAACACAAAAACCCTGCTTCTCTCAAACAGAAAACACTCTGTTCCACCTTGTGATGTCATCAAGTGGTAATACAGGAAGTGCTTTACTGTGTTTTTAAACTCCACACACCTTCACTAAAATCATTTGGATGATTTCAGCCCTGGAATTATTGCCAATTTCGACTGAACTAAAGGTAAAATGTAGCTGTTAACTCAAAAACTACCACTTCATGACATCACAAGGTGGAACAGACCATTTTGAGCTGTGGAGATGTTACAGACTAATAATAAAGGGTTGCTCAAACATGTGTGAATGAAACAAAACACAACTCCAGGTGTGTTTTTGATGAGGTAACAGCATTACAACGTGATTTAAAGCTCACAAGAGTCCGTTTTGTGTAATATAAGACCTTTAAATACTTGTCCAGGTGACTTTTAAAACATTTATATCCTAGAAGAACGATAATTAAACAAAAACATATACACACGAGTCATGTTTTTATTTTTTTTTCCAAGTTAATGTTGTACCCCCGAAGAGGGGATATGTTGCACTCCTGAAAATATGGAGAGTTAATCACGAGAGTGATTTGCAGTTGTTTCTCTCACGCAGGAATTTAATGCAATCAAATGAACAGTATAATGCAATTGAATGAACAGTATATTACATTAGCATATTAGCACATTAGCTTGTGTGGCCACAAGATGGCGGAGCACCAGTTCACAACACAATTAACACATTTCCAAAGGCTTCTAAAATACACAAATAAACATTCTTTTACTTTAAGTTCAACATTCTACAACAACAACAAACTACCTTAACAGTGCACAGATAACAAGCAAACATTTGGTAACCTTTACCTGAAAATATGGAGAGTTAATCACGAGAGTGATTTGCAGTTGTTTCTCTCACGCAGGAATTTAATGCAATGAGGAGAAACTGCGCGAAATCCCCCAAGTGGCGGGTGAAGGGATTACCGATCACTGAAAAGGATCCCCAGGCTTAGGAGCTGATTACCGATGATTTTACTCTATCACACTCTCCCCCACTTGAAAAATGTCGTCCCGACATTATACCAACCAATACATCATCTTCTTTTATAGTCCATTTTTACCCATCAGTCCATAAACTCAAGAGCAAATCATATATGCTGACTTCAAACACCACTTCCCCACTGTCCGAATCTGAAGATTGACGACTCAATAACAAGTCCACTCTTCACAATTAGTCTTTTCACTGTGTTTATAATCCACAGAGCAAAAAGTCTTAAGGACAGTCTGTAAGTACAGTTCTTAAGTCATCCCTGGAGAAGTGTCAACTTATATTTGCTGTAGTCCATACATACCAAAGGGCTGAGTGTAGTATGGCTGTAGAGTTGGGAACCACGGGACCAAACCTGGATACACAGGCGGCATCGGCGGTGCCGACTGGACACTGAGGCAGGATGGAGTGCCCAGGTGGTCATATGTTAACCGTCTCGGTGGGTGTCGCTCTCGTTGAGGGCACTGGGGCCTTGGCTCCTCGGGTCTTGCAGGTGCAGCAGGCGAGTGAGGGGCCGGTGGATCACCAGCAGCTGAAACCATCTCCTCGCAAGTTGTCTCCTCAGCAGCCGGATCATGCGCATCCAGTTTCTCTACACCAGGGGGCTCTGGTGGTAGGGCAGGGACTGGTACTGGAGTCTGCTGTCTCCCTATTGCAGGTTCTTGTCCTGTTTCAGCAGAATGGTCTGGTACCTGGGGAGCAACAAGCTGAGGTGGTGCATAATAGCAGCTGTACTCATCACCACTCTCCTCATCGTCATCAGACTCTTGAACATCCAGAGTGGGTTTGTCTCTCTTTTTCTGTTTTACAGGGTTGTCCTTTTCTGGAACTGGGTCAAAAGGTAAGTGGTCACATGACATGAGAAGGTTTCTGTGTAGCACTCTAGGGCGTCCTTTGCCTCTCTCTGGTCTCACCTCATAGACTGGTAGGTCCGTCCCCATTTGTCTGACTACTGTATGAATAGTGTCTTCCCAATAGTCTCTAAGTTTCCCTGGGCCTCCCCTGGGTGTCAGGTTCTTGACCAGAACTCTCTCGCCAGGCTGTAACACAGAACTTCTCACTTTTGCGTCATAATGTCTTTTGCTTTTTTCAGCTGCTCTCTTTGCATTCTCACTTGCAATGGCATATGCTTCCTCCATGCCTCTTCTCCATTTATCGACATAGTCTCTGTAGTCACTAGAACTTGAATCTGAATGCAATCCAAAAAGCATATCTACTGGCAACCTGGGTGACCTCCCGAACAGTAGATAAAATGGGGAATAACCAGTCACTTCACAGCGTGTACAGTTATAAGAGTACATCAGCTTATTGATAGAGTCCTTCCAGTTAGACTTTTGAGTTTCCGTTAGTGTCTTAAGCATTTGCAATAATGTTCTGTTCATACGCTCAACTTGACCATTCCCCATCGGGTGATAGGGCGTTGTTCTGGAGCCGGCCATGCCACTGAGTTTTTTAAGCTGAAGGAATAACTGATTTTCAAACTCACCACCTTGGTCATGGTGAATGCGACAAGGAAAACCAAATTTCAGGGCATAATCATTGAAGATGAGGTTAGCAGCTGTTTTCCCTGACTTTGAGGTGGTGGCATAGGCTTGTGCAAAGCGTGTGAAGTGATCAACTATCACTAGTATATATTCATAACCACCTTTGCATTTATCGAGATGAAGAAAATCGATACACACAAGTTCAAAGGGCTGTGTCGTTACAATATTTGTCAAAGGGGCTCTTGTTTCACGATTGGGTTTTTTCTGTTTCACACAGGAACAAACTTTGGTCACATAATGTTCGATATCTGCCTGCATATATGGCCAAAAGAAGCGGTCACGTACTAAAGACACTGTGCGGTCAACACCTTGATGGCCCATATTATTGTGCAGCTCTTCAAGCACTGTCTTTTTAAACTGTTCTGGCAGGACCAGCTGTTTGCGGACAGAAGTAGTTCTGTACAGAATGCCATCAGTATCTAGCACTAGCTTATCCCATTCTCTGAACAGACATTTTATTTTTGGGTTGAAAGTTTTGAGTTCTCTGGCCAGTGGTTTTGAATCTGTCTGTTTACATTGTAATACAGGACTTATAACAGGGTCAGTCTTTTGTACTCGGCTTAACTGTTCTTTTGGTATGGGTGCGAGTGATGCTTCAGCTGACTCACCTTGCTGTACGACGACTGACATGGCTGCTGCTGATAAGGTCCATGTAGCTGGGGTGTGCTTTTGGTTCTCAATGGCTTGAACTACAGCTGCAATGGAGTCAGGAGGAAGTTCCTCAGAACAGTCTTTCATTAGTGTCTCTACATCAAGGGGCATTCTCGATAAAGCATCAGCATCACCATTTTCTTTTCCCGGTTTGTACTTGATAGTAAAGTGAAAATCAGCAAGCTCTGCGACCCATCTTGAGGTTGTTGCGTTCAGTTTGGCAGTGGACAAAATGTATGTTAGTGGATTGTTGTCACTAAACACAGTGAATGTCGGGGCATAGTATAAGTAGTCTCTAAATTTGTCTGTGATTGCCCACTTTAAAGCTAAAAATTCAAGTTTGCCTGCATGGAAATGGTAGTTCTTCTCAGCTGCTGTTAACGTGCGTGATCCATAAGCAATAACACGTAATTTACCATTTTGTCTTTGGTACAACACTGCTCCTAGTCCCTTGTGTGACGCGTCAGTGTGGACAATAAATGGCTGCATGAAATCAGGGAAGCCGAGCACTGGTGGGTTGAGCAAACAGTCTATTAGTTCCTCAAGTGCACTTTGGTGTTGGTCCGTCCACTCTATTTGTTTTGTTGAGGGCACAACTGGACTGGCGTTCTTCTGTTTTCTCTTTGTCACTTTTTTCATAGTCAAGTTCTCTGTATCTTGGTCAGCCTTTAACAGCTCATATAGGCAGTTTGCTTTTCTGGAAAAGTCTTTTATGTATTGCCGGTAGTATGACAGCAGGCCTAACATTTTTCTAAGTTGACCAATATTTTGTGGTTTGGCGTCTTTAAGTGCTCTTACTGCTTCAAAATCTGCAGGATCGACTCTACTGCCCTCTGCTGACACTATTCTGCCTAGGTAGCGCACTTCCGATCTAAAAATATCACACTTGCTTGGCTTAAGCTTGATACCAAAGTCTCTTAAACGCTGGAGAACTTTTCTCACATCCTCCACATGATCTTGGAAGGTTTTGCTGTACACCAATGTGTCGTCCAGGTAGGGGATGCAGATGTTGTCACGGAGTCCCTCCAGACACTCCTCCATGCAACGTTGAAATGCTGCCGGAGCATTCATTAGTCCAAAGGGGATGCGTATCCACTCATACAGTCCCCAGGGGGTCACGAAAGCAGTGAGTGGGCGACTTTCCTCTGACATGAATCCCTGGTGGTACGCTTTCCCCTGATCCAACAGTGAGAACCAGGAATTACCACCCAAACTGTCCATAATGTCCTGAACACGAGGGATGGGCTGGCGGTCAGGATGGGTTTTTCTATTCAAGTCCCTATAGTCTATGCACAATCTTAAAGTACCGTCCTTCTTTCTAACACACACGACTGGTGAGGAGTAAGAGGAGTTTGACTTTCTGACCCAGCCTTGTGCTATTAGATCATGTAAGTAACTTTTCATCTCTTGATATAACGGGCGTGGCACTGACATATAGGTGCGTTTGACAGGTTCATTATCTTTAAGGGAAATGGTCATTTTTAAATTTCCAATACAGCCTATGTCATTGTCTGTTTTAGAGAAAGAGTCACATTCCTCTCTAAGCATTTGCTTTACTATTACTCTCTGTTCTGCGCTGAGGGAGCTTAGATCTACAGGTGGGTCCCACTTTTCACTAGAGCTACATGGTGGCTGTGTACTTGTGGGGTTAACTGCAGCTACAGTAGCTTTTTCAAACACTTGGTCAGGTAAGACAGCAGTAATAGTCTGCACTGTACCAACTACTGTGCGCCCTACAAGGACTATCTCATGGTCAGTGGGATTGGAGACATCTACAGTTATGACTGGTAAAGTGCCCTTCTTAACTGTAACCAGGCTATCAAAGAACTCGAGATTGTCTGGCCACTGAGGATTTAAATCTGGCTCAAATAGTACAGTCATGTCTTGTTTAAATGGCTGTGCAGCTACACGACACTCAACTTGGATGTGACTTTGTTTAGGTACAGTGATACGGTCTTTTTTTGTTTTTACCTTGAACTCATTTTCTGTATCTGTACTGACAGCTCGAACAAAAGCCTTAACCTTGTTTCTTTTGAGGCTGGGGAATGCTTTTCTCACTGCATTAAATACCTCATCTTTTGCAGTCTTATTCAAAATATGTTCAATGACATTATAACCTATAATGGGGTGGGGCAAATAATAACCTTTCATTACCAGCATGGGAATGATGATTTTCTCAGGTTGTCCTGTCCCAGAAACAAGTTGGAAGCTTGTCTCGATCCACCCGAGATAGGGCATGCTGGTCCCGTTAGCTGCGGTCAAGCTCAGTTCAGTGGAGTCCATGATCTCAGTAACATCTCTCAGTTTTATATGTGGTAAATAGTCCTCTTTCCATCTCTCATCAATTATTGACACTTGTGAGCCTGAATCCCACAGAGCCTGGAGTCTGTGGCCGTCCAGGAGACACTCCACCAAGCACTGGCTGCCCACGAGAGATGCAACTTTGTGAGGGGTGTTTACCTGGGCCAGTGGTAGCGGGATATGAACAGTCTCATTGTTTGGCCTAACTTCTGTGCATTGTCGCTTACATTTGTTACAGTGATTCTTCTGGCATGTTGGAGAACAGTAAAGTGTCTTTTTACATGCGGAACACTGTCTCAGGACCTTATCTGGATTTTCTTGGTTACAGTTGGCAGATTGTCGGGACTTGGTGTGAGCAATGGTTAACACTCGTCCCTCAGTGGTAACCATTGCCTGTTTAAATGTCTCTCTCTAGAGGGTCTCATGCCTCTGTTTCTACATCCAGCTTGAAAGTGTTCTCCGCTCCCACAGAGGTAGCAATGTGTGCAGCGCTCATTGGCTCCGGTTTGCTGACAGACGTGGCACATCCTCTCCCGGCGAGCTAGGCGGTTTGAATAGTGCAGTGCTTGATATTGAGAGGGTTGTGATCTTTGGCGGGGGTCCTGATGGCTGTGGAACTGCCGTTGGGGGTCCCTGTCGTAGTGCATAACTGGTGGCGGAGCATATGACTGAAGGCTAGACACTGGCTGCTGTAGCGTCTCTTTAATCTGAGCTATCTCTGCACTGAGTCCTTTCAGGGACGCTACACCTGTCTTAAGTTCTGCTAGCTCGGTAAACAGTTCAGCAGGTATTTTGGCTTTAACCTCTCTCACTGGATTCTTAACAGATACTGCATCCTCTAACTGAACCACACTCACACTTGTAGCTGATTGTGAGGCTAAACACCTTTTCTTGTTTTTTCTCTCTGCTTCGTTGGCACAAGCCATGTTTAACCTCTCTAACAAGAGTTCATCTGGTGTCCCGGAGTCTAACAGAAGTGGCTGCATGTCTATCCTGACACTGTCACTCTGCAGGCCTGTGAGTATGGTGTGTAAGCACATACGCTGAACTAGTGCTGGATCATACTTAAGTCCTGACTCTGACTCTTGGGATGCAAACAAGACCTTTTGTTTTAAATCTAAAACCCTCATAAGAAAACTCTGGGCAGTCTCTTTGGGGTTCTGTACCTCTGAAGCTAGTTGTTTGTACAATTCAGTGGCACTCTTCTCCTGGAAATGCGAGCGGAGGATGCGGCGGAGAGTGGGCAAGGTGAGCTGGGCCTTCCCCTCCAGGTAGCTGCGTAGTTGGAGACCTGGCAAAATAGCTCTGATAACGGCATCTACAATGTCCAGCTCCGAGTAGCCTCTGCTCAATCCGTTTTCTATCTGATGAGCCAGACTGGAAAATGTCAGTTTGTCTTTTTGGCCTGGCTCTCCTATTTGGCCAGATATTTTGAAGTCCTTTTGCCAACAGGGGCCTGGTTGCTGGTGACTGAGTGTGCTACTCACAGGGCGGCTACTTCCGGGGGGCTGGCGATAAGCCACAGTGCTGTTCACTACATTAGCTGTCTCTGTCACTAAAGTAGTATCAGGCTGCTTTTCATGCCCTGGATCGCCTCTTTCATTTACGTTTTGTTCATATGAGTCATTGTCAACTTTTATTATTTCAGTAATCTTATCATTCAGCAGCAACAGCTCTGACATTCCTTCATCCTCAAACCCTTGCATTTCTTCTCTCTCAATGTGCAACTGGATATGTGTGAGCAGAGATAGGCGTGTTTTCGTGCTAGCCTTTATTTTATCTGCTATGCCGAGGAACTCACAGATAGATACTAGATGATTTTTGGGTAAGGGGTGCACTTCATGCACAACTTGTTCTCGTAATTGCTCCAACGCTGACATCTTGGCAGTAGACAGGGGGACCTTTTGCAGATATAGATGACGCTGAGCTGTACGGTCTTTGCGGCTCCTGATGATCTCTGATCGGCCTCAGGACGCGTCGACTGAAACACAGCTGCCAGCTCTCCTTACAGCAACACCTTACTCGCTGCGGTCTGCCTGGGTGTGGGGGGGGATTTAGC
>NC_047130.1:19358943-19372924 GCF_009829125.3 Periophthalmus magnuspinnatus | reverse complement strand
TACAAACTCCAATGAGATATCAAACTGTAAGCAAAATATGAAATTGGGCAGATCAAACTAAACCAACATCTAGTAAGTCTTAACTAATTACCAAGATTGTTCAGGTCTCCATTTGTCTCACGTGTGTTAAAATTAGGCTAAAGACAATAGCAGTTTGACCACAGAAATGAGAAGTATGAGCGAGGTGAAAGTAAATGGACTAAGAACAGAGCATTTTAAGATAGATAGTAGTCATCGATCTCCATGGAAACAAACAGGTAACACTGCCAATCCATATTACAGGTCAGATCTATGGAGATGCTCGCCTTCATCCTGCTCGCTGTAAGCATGCATGTATTTTTGAGGAATAGAAACACTTTTAATTGAAGAAATGCGTGTTAGATACATTTAAAGTGGGACTAAACTCCTAAAAAATGGCAAAAACCACATTTCAAATCGAGCCGCTAAACTGGGTAGTACCTGGAGGACTAAAGAGGAGACGGAGGGGAGAGGAGGGGCAGCCAGGTGTTTGTAATCTGGCTGTAATCAGGGTAACCCCACATGATCTCACCTAGTACTTGAAACTGCAGTGGCCGCGGGAGCCAGGACGCAGTCAAAGCCGCAAATATACTGTATATAAACTCTATTTATTTTGTAGTAGCATTGCCAAAAATGACTAGGAACGTAATCACATCTTCATGAGACAAGCTGCTGCCAAACTCCACCGGAAAAGCTACATAGTGCCCTTTAATTTGGCCTCAGTTTTACACCAGATGCCCTTCCGGATGCCTCTTCTTTTGTATTAAAGTTTGGCACCACCGCTATAGGAATACACTTGGACTTGTGACCTCTTTTGTTTAAATGAGCTGTCGTCTATTATATACATTCTCCTATGGCTCCGCTACAGGCCAGACACAATAGCCTTTTCATACAACGCTGTGCGAGTGTGTACAGTAGAGGAGGAGAGGGGGACCAGGGAGGGACGGAGAGAAGGAGAGAGGGAGGAGGAGTGGAAACTAGAGCCACGTTTCTTTAGGAGCAGAACGGTGCGAGGTTCAGACAGGAGGAGGTCACCGCAGGGTCGTGGAGGGAGAGATCACTAAAAGTCTGTCTACACTGTAAAAAAGACAATCTGTGAGCGGAAAGGACTTTGAGACTGGAATCTGTTTTAAAGGTCCTATATTACACAAAATGGACTCTTGTGAGCTTAAAGCCGTGTTATGATGCTGTTGCTTCCTCAAAAACACACCTGTTTGAGTAACTCTTTATTATTAGTTGGTCAATATCAATACCAATTCTCAAAATGCTCTGTTCCACCTTGTGATGTCATGACGCGGTGCTTTTCAAGTTAACAGCTACTTTTTCCTTTATTTCAGTAGAGATTGGCAATTCCAGGGCTGAAATGATCCAAATGATTCTAGTGAAGGTGTGTGGAGTTTAAAAACACAATGGAGCACTTCCTGTATCACCACATGACATCACAAGGTGGAACAGAGTGTTTTCAGTTTGAGAGAAGAACTCAGCCTAAATATGCAGGTTTGTGTTTTAAACATGTGTGAAAGAAACAAAACACAACTCCAGGTCTGTTTGTGATGAGGAAACCCTTTAAGGTGTTTTTTTTGTTTTTTTGTTTTTTTTATCCAAATGTGACTTTAAAAGTGTCCTTGTTTTCTATGTAAATCTTATATGTGATTTCTAAATACATATTTGGGTGCTAATTTCTGTCTGTTGATGAAGTAATTTAACTTTTCAATTTGGATCAACACAAAATATTACTTGCCATAACTTTTTTTGGTGCATTTGAAGATTTTTTTTTAATTTACATATATTTTTAGTTTAATAATATTTCTTATTTGAAGCTAAATTATCTACCAGAGTTCTGACATATTAAAGGTGCACTATGTAACTTTTTTGGTGAGGGGTCTGCCATGTGCCTGTCTCTGTGGAGATTTTATTACTTGCCTGCATGTTCCACAGTGGTGTTTAACTTGCTATATTTATCCAGTTACACATGTTTTTATTGCAAAAAATTACCTTAAAAAATGCATTCCTTCAGTGAGCGAGGTCGGTACGTTTATTTGTACAGCACAGTTAGTATACAAAGTAATTCAAAGGGTTTTACAGATTAAGAAATACATTAAAATCACAATACAACAAATGAAAACATAAATAATCATCTTAAAACTAACATTAAAAGAGACGAGTGCAGGATAAAAACCTTTCAGTCAAACAGAACCGTTTGGAGTCTGGATTTAAACATTGTCAAAGTAGAGGCCTGTCTCACATCTTCAGGAAGATTTTAGTTGCATAAAACTGAAACGTTGATTCCTCATGTTTAGTTCTGACTCTGGGCACCAGCAGGAGGCAGGTCCCTAAACCAGGACTAAACCAGAACTGATCCAGGACTACATCAGGACTACATCAGGACTACATCAGGACTACATCAGGACTACAGCAGGAGTTGGGTCCCTGAAGTCCTCAGAGTGTGAGATGGTTCATGTGGCTCTAACATGTGGGAGATGTTCTTTGGTGCTGGTCCATGGAGAGACTTGTTCACACAGAGCTGCTTTAAAGTCAATTCTCTGAGCCACAGGAGCCAGAGACCTGAGCCACAGGACACATGTGTGAAGTACTTCCTGGTTCTAGTCAGGAGCAGCAGTGTTCTGGATGTACTGCAGTGTCTTAACGCTCGTTTGGAGAGGCCAGTGAACAGGACGTTACAGTCTAACCTACTGGAGACAAACACATGGATAAGTCTCTGTAAGTCTAGTTTAGACACTATACCTTTGATTTTTGCAATGTTTTTAGATGGTAAAAAGGTGCAGATGTTATTGATTTAATGTGACTGTTAAATGGTTCATATTACACTATTTTCTGATCTATGTTATAAAGTTGTTTCCTCATCACAAACAGACCTGGAGTTGTGTTTTGTTTCTTTCACACATGTTTAACACACAAACCCTGCATATTTAGGCTGAGTCCTTCTCTCAAACTGAAACTGTTCCACCTTGTGATGTCATGTGGTGATACAGGAAATGCTCCACTGTGTTTTAAAACTCCACACACCTTCACTAGAATCATTTGGATGATTTCAGGCCCGGAACTGCCTCTTTCTTCTGAACTTAAGGTAAAAGGTTCGATGTTCACTTAAAAACTACCACTTCATGACATCACAACGTGGAACAGAGCATTTTGAGCTTTGGAGATGTTACAGACTAATAATATTGCGTAATTCAAACATGTGTGATTGAAACAAAACACAACTCCAGGTGTGTTTTTGAGGAGGTAACAGCGTTATTTTAAACCTCACAAGAGTCCATTTTGTGTAATATCGGACCTTCAAAGTTCAAGTCCGAGTCCATTGTTACCCGTAGATTTCTCGCCTGATTTGAAGGTTCTGGATCCCGTAGTTGTTTTTGCAGTGTGCAGTCGGGTCAGGGGCCGGTAGCTCAGAGTGTGTCGGGCCTCCTCCACTGCGTTTATTTTGCCGTTCGCTCAAATCTAAACAATCCCTTAAAAGGATCCACACATGTTTATGGGCTCCACAGACAGACAAGTGCTGCCTTTCTGAAACACACACACACACACACACACACACACACATATGGACAAATACAAGGAGAAGATAAAGTACTGCTAATGCAAGTAGAGCAGTGTGTGAACGAGTAGTCAAATAAACGAGTCTGTAGCCGATCAAACGCAATATAATCAGATAAAGTTAAACAAATGAGTTATGCTTTATGCAGTATTCTCTATGAGGAAAAACAGCTTTAATCAGGTTCCTCCGGTGCACTGTGTAACGTTTCTGATGAAGGCTCTATTATGTGTCTGAAGGTTGCACAGCGCGCCATTAAAAGCTCATCTCCATCTCCATTCATTTCAAGCGTGTGGATGTAGAAATGTGGATAAAATGTGTCTGTGTTATCAGTCATGTCATTTATATGGGAGAAGTCAAAGTGTTTCACAGGTTTAGTGTCACAAGAAAACACACAAACTCCATACGTTCCACAGTACTCTTTATCTAACGTGTGTTTTTCTTTCATATTCATTCATGTTATTGCGCCTGTTGTTGTTATATTGGTCCTTATTTTGTTTTAATTGCAGCTTCTGAAGCACTTTGTGACTTTGGTCTGTGAAAAGTGTCATATTTAAACTTTACTTACTGACAAACATCTCTGTGTATTAACTATTCTGTTCTATCTTTTTCATCCTCTCATCCTCCCTCTCTTGCTCTCATCCTCCTTCTCTCTCTCTCCCCCCTCTCTCTCTGTCTCATTCTCTTCTTTCTTCTTTCTCTCTCCCTCCCTCCCTCCCTCTCTCTGTACTGCTCTCCCCCCTTTTTCTCTCTCTCTCCCTCCCTCCCCTCTCTCTCTTTCTCCCTCCCTCCATACTGTTCTCCCTCTCACCCCCTCTCTCAAACCTCCCTCCCTCTCTCTTTCTCCCTCCCTCCCTCTGTACTCCTCTCCATACCTCCCTCTCTTCTCTCTCTCTCTCTCTCTATGTACTCTTCTCCCTCTCTCCCTTCCTCTCTCCTTTCCTCTCTCTAGCTGTATGTGATTGTCAGCTCGTACTCGTGTTGTATTCTTTCAGGTCGTTGTTGTGTGTGCCCACTCATCTCTCTCTCTCTCCCTCTCTCACCCTCTCTCCTCCCTCTCTCTCTACCTCTCTCCTCCCTCTCTCCTCATATCTGTATATGACTGTCAGCCCGTGCTCGTGTTGTGTTGGTTCAGGTCATTGTTGTGTGTGTGTGTGTGCATGTGCCTGATCCTCTCTCTCTCTCTCTCCCTCTCTCCCTCCCTCCCTCTCTCCGTCTATCCCTCTCTCTCTCCCTCTCTCCCTCTCTCCTCATATCTGTATATGACTGTCAGCCCGTGCTTGTGTTGTGTTGGTTCAGGTCGTTGTTGCGTGTGTGTGTGTGTGCCCGCTCCTCTCTCCCCCTCTCTCTCCCTCTCTCCGTCCCTCTCTCTCTCCATCCCTCTCTCCTCCCTCTCTCCTCATATCTGTATATGACTGTCAGCCTGTGCTCGTGTTGTGTTGGTTCAGGTCGTTGTTGTGTGTGTGTGTGTGCCCGCTCCTCTCATTCTCTCCCTCTCTCTCTCTCTCCCTCCCTCCCTCTCTCCATCCCTCTCTCTCTCCCTCTCTCTCTCTCCCTCTCTCATATCTGTATATGACTGTCAGCCCGTGCTCGTGTTGTGTTGGTTCAGGTCGTTGTTGCGTGTGTGTGTGTGCCCGCTCCTCTTTCTGTCTCTACCTCTCTCTCTCCCTCCCTACCTCCCTCTCTCCATCCCTCTCTTCAGGTCGTTGTTGTGTGTGTGTGTGTGCCCGCTCCTCCTGCCCTTAAACCCAGTGAGAGGGCCATGTTTTAGTATAAACACACTGGTCTTTTCCCCTTACATGGTCCCGAGCTCTGGAGCAGGAAAGAGCTGAGGGGAAGAAGGCTGCTTATGGCCAACGTGAACCTGAACTCTGTGTTTGTGTGAGGGGCTGGACACACACAGGTATGTCCTCATCATGGGAGGAGGAGGAGGAGGAGGAGGAGGAGGGAGAATGGGCTTGTAATGTACACAGCACTTGGTGTACTGAGGTATTTATTGATTTTAGACACATGCTTAGTTGTTTCGAAGGATATTTTGAGAAGCTTCCCATTCAAAAGATGTAATATAGTGATGTGATGTAGCCAAATGGTGGCAGTGGCTCAGTTGGTAGAGCGTTTAGCCACTGATCCGAAGGTTGCCGGTCTGAATCTCGTTCTCGACATAAACATCATCGGTTGAACGGTCAGATCTACAGTTCCACAGGTTGGCGGTGCGATTCCAGCTCCCACAGATGAACGCTGTCGTTGTGTCCTTCGTCAAGACACTTAACCCACCTCGCCCCCAGTGTCTGTGTACACTTGTGTATGAATGTGTGTGTGAACGAGAGCTTTGAGTGGCTTGAAAGTCAAAAAACGCTATCTAAAAATGTGACCTTTTACCATTACCATTCAAATACCAAGACCAAAAAAGTCAAGATTAAGTAAAGATGAATAAAACTGTAACATACCACATAAAAGCCGAGGTCGAAGTCAGTTATTTGGCGTAAACAAAGATACTGCAACACCCTTGGACACGAATTCAAGAATTTATTTCATTTTTCAAACAAATAGACAATCATTTTATAGGCCAACATTTTGCAGTTACACCATCAACACATCGTAAGTTGTATACGTCTTACTCTTCCACTACTTTTTCCGCTTGGGGCCATTTCATCTTCAAACCTTCAACTTTCTCCGTGACACTTTTTCACTGTGGCACCACTTTTGCATCAGTTCATTTCTTCTATCTCTGACCATACATGGGCGTTAAATGAGCTAGCAATGCCTTCATAGCCTCTGGACAGTTCAGCCCCTCTATCGCTGTATAATACGTCTTTATCAAACCCACTATTTTAACTCTGGGCACTTAAGCCAGGACACAAAGTTAAGAAACGCTCCCTTTAGACTTGCTAACGAAGTGTGTCCATTTTCTTCATACATGCACGCTCCCGAATTGGCCAAAACTATAAAACTGGCTAATATCGCAATTACAAGTAGCTAGCCATGTCAAATTAGCAGGTTTATCTTTTAGCTTCGTCTTCGCTATATGTCCTTTTTGGTCCAGTTTCGCCTGTCTCTGTACCTCCAGTTCAAAGACCCAATTTTCCGTCGGGTGTCTAACTTTAAACCCAGGGGAGAATGGCGGATTGAAACTGAGAATTAGTTGATACATTACAGATAATAAAGCAGAATTGTTCTCAGGAGTGGCAGGCTAGCACTCCTCTTGGGCAGTTTTTGGACCCCGATAGATAGGAGCGCTGTGGCCACAGGGACGCGGAGTGAAGCGTTGTGGGATTGACATGTACTTCGGTGGCTGATAAGGTCGTTCCACTTGGTTGAGATTTAAAGGAGACTTTTTCAGGGTTCAATTCGGTTCTTTTCTGTAGTTTAATGTCCTCTGGGTTTGATCAAGTCTTCATCACAGCCTGGTTATAGTCTTAGTATTACTCATATATGGGTGTGGGGGATTACAATAACCTTATGGGCACGGTATAACAAGATCTAAAAAAATATAAAAGATCTAGATCTAGAATTTCAACTTTTTAGCCATAGACCATATAAAGAAGTGGATTAAGTGAGTGTGACTTCACCCACAGCGTCCAGTCAAATGAAGCTCATCGAGGCTAGGGGCCAATTTGGAGCCAACTTCCATATTTGGAATTCCCACTGCGAGTATCATAGCAACCAAAGAGCCAATCCGAGCAAGACTGTTGAAGGTAACACGTCTTCGCTCGCACTTTTAGTTGCTAAGAGCGAGGGCTTAACAACGCTGTCAATCAAACTTGTTCAAAAAGCAAGCGGGAGTGACCTCGGGGAAAGAAGGCGTCTGATTGGTGCGTTATTAATGTCTTGAGTTATGGACAAAATTGGAAAATAAAAACTCAGGAGCTCACTTTCGATTTGGAACGCAGTGGCTAGCAGGTTAGCATGTCCGTTTATATATACAGTCTATGGTTTTAGCTCAAGTCTGGTGGTTTTCTATACAATTGTCATCAGGACAAACTATATCGCCCACCTCTCAACTAAATATTTTCAGATTTTTAGCTTTTTTCTGCAAAGAAAAACACATATGATGGCACAGAGGTTTAGTAGCTATAGCACTCTTGCCTCACAGCCACAAGGTTCTGAGTTGGACTCCCAAGCCACCAAAACAATGCTCAATAGGTGAAAAAAATCCTCCAAGTAAGGTAGTTCTGACCAAGACTAATAACAAGATCTGGAGATGGACAAGTTTTGGATAATTAGCACTTTTTGATAGAGCTAGAGAACATTCTGGGCAAAGTAATACCATCTCTAGGGATACAAGCCTGTAGTAGATCTTCCATCATATAAAATTACATGGTGCGTCTTTAACATCCATGTCAGGAAACTAACAATACAAATATGAATTCCTTTATGAAGAATCATGGTGTGTAGGTATGTACAGGCTTAAGATCTTTCAAGTGCACTGAAAAAAAAAAAAAAAAAAAAAATCACGGATTTGTTGACCAGTCCGATTTAATTTCTATTAAACCACTGCAAATATATATGTCATTTCTGTTTTTATTTTCTTGATCCTTTACGTATTGTTCGTGTGCCATTTGCTTTGCTCCATCACCATAATGTGTTTTTGATGTGCACCATAATAAGTGCTTTGTTGACACGTTCTGACGAGAGGTCAATCAAAGTGACATAGTGCATTCATTACTATAAGTACACAATCTGTATATGTGCACGTAGTCTGCAGCATGCCGCTCTGTACACAGGTCGCTCTATAATTAAAACAGAACAAAACAAGCTTTCAGCGTCTCACCGGTGTAAATGTCATTGTTCTTATTGCTTTACTCTGTGTGCAGTTTGTGCTGTCCATTTCAATTGGCTCTGCAACTATCACTACTTCCTCTCCAGTTTTATCTCTATGAGGTTTTTGCTGTGAGTCACGCTAAAATGTATAAATATTTAAAAATAAAGCGCTGAGATCAAGTTAAAAACTACACAAATAAAATGAATGCTTCACTTCACTTATGTGTTTAAAAAGAGACATGTTTGTGTCTCAATGCTAACGCTAATGCTAAATTTGAGTCGTAATAAATATTAAAACAACACCGTATTCTACGTACAAAAATAATCACGGAATCTTTATTTTAATTCATTTGGATTTAAATAGCTTGTTTATTTGATGTTTTCCGATTTTAGCAAAAGTGACTGTTAGCTCTGAGACACAGTGAGCTCGCTAGCATGCTGATATGAGCCTATTGATCAATATACTGTGGCCTTGTTGACAAAGAATCCTGCAAAAATAGTATCTGAAAGTTTGAATCTTCCACTCAGATGTCACACGAAATACACTGCCCGGTCAAAAAAAAAAAAAGTCGCCACCAGGATTTAACTAAGCAGTTGGTCCGGTCTAGGTTCAGCAACAGTCTGTGCTCAAAGAATGAGGTCAGCTGACACCCGAATATACTGAATGACCAGGTTATTCCATCAGTGGATTTTTTCTTCCCTGATGGCACGGGCATATTCCAAGTTTTTTATATTTTTGTTGATTGTCTGATTGATTTCCGAACACTTTAATTGTTCTTATAGTAATTTTAGTATTCAACCTTAAAGCTATTATTGTTGAAAGGATCCGGGGAGTAGACAGGGAGACAACTGTGTCTTGGGGGCCCAGAATCAGAACTTCTGCCTATTCATTTTGTATTAGAGACCCTTAAATTTCTGTTACCGAGCTTGGAAACTATTATAAGTCATACGATTATTAGACCCAATCCACAGCAAATAAGGATAAGATCAGTTTTCTTCAGAAACAGTGAATCACCCATAGAGTTACACACAGCATTGCCAGATTTTCAGATATCAAGAAATCAAGCGTTTGAAAAAAAAAAGCCAAACAAGCGACCCAGCACCACAAAAATACGTTAAAAAAATACATAATTTGTGCGTTGCTGTTGAACAAGTGCTAGAGACGTATTATTAAACGCACATTCAACATTAAAAACAATTACATCAACTGTTAACAGCCTGTATTTCAATATTTACTGGGTCTGTTATTGAGAAACAGACCTGGCTAAAAGCTAAAAATCTCTTATGATCTCTGTTTATCTTTTATGATGTCAAAGTGCCGTTCAGGAACAAGCCCAAAAAAAAAAACGCAACCCACGACTCCCAAAATTCACAACTGACTTTCCAAAAAAACAATGCCCAAAGTTGCTATAAAAAGCAGACTTGGCAACTTTAGCTACAGACCCTGTTATGAATGTCTGAACATATTTCTCTGGTGTTTGATAAATAAAGGACATTTTTGGAGAATTGCAGGTTTTGACGCTGCCCAAACATAAACACAGTGAAATGGAGGAATCTAACATCTTGTGGGTGAGCCTCTGCCAGCTGCACACTTTGTTCCTCCAGGACCTAAACAAACTAAACAGGTTTATCAGAGCGCATTTTAACAAGACAATCCATTTTAGCGTTTCACAAACAGTTCTGTGGGAGGCTTTGGACCTGCAGGTGTGTGGTACAGAGGGATGGAGGGGTTGTTTAAAATCATTCCTCTGTTTGCATCCAGAGTATTTAGAGAAAGTTACATTTATTGTTCCTGTAGTGAAATGTGTTCCTTCTGTGTTTGCGTTGAGTGCCACAGTGGGACGATGGCAGGTTTGTGGATCCCGGGCAAGACTCAAAAGTGTATATACATGTTCAAAAGTAAGAAAAGCATTTGGTGTTTTGATGTAACAAAGTAAAAGTAGTAAAGTACTGTACGTTACAACAAATCTGAGGTATCTGTGCTTGGATACTTTTCAGTTTTACTTCACTACATTTGAGAGCAGTATCTGTACTTTCTACTCCGCTACGTTTTTGAACTGCACTGGAAACTTGAAGTATTTTTTATTATAGCTTGAGACCAGCTGAAAAGTCTGAGGATTTATTTTTAACATGTTCATAAATTGAACAAAAAAACCAAACAAAAACAAATAAAAACAGCTGGGAAAAATAGTTGGTTGATTTGTTTCTGTTGAACAAAATTCAGCACAAATCTTTATCAAAATCACGACTTTTGAAACCTTATAAGACCTCAAAATCTGCATAAATATACTTTTTTACTTACATACTTTTACTCAAGTAGATTTTTTCCTGTGATGCTTTTACTTTTTCCATCCAATCCATCAATGTTCTTCTTCTTCTTATCTGGGGCCGAGAGACATAGTCCCTCTAACGTGTCCTGGGTTTTCCCCGGGGCCTCCCTCCCGTGTGGAGCTCAGAGTATAGCCGCTGCTCCTTTTACTTGATTATTTTCTTGCTCCAGTATTTTTACTTTAACAAAATTGAGTATTTCTTCCACTACTGGTCTATGAATGGGCTGCCAGATCATTGTTAATATGTAGAAAGAGTTTTTGTGGGTAATGTATTTATTTATTTGTAAATATTCAACGTAGTATATACTTCCTAGTGCTTTGTGTCCATTGGAGAAGCCTCACCCCCAAGTAGTGGAATTAATTCAACCACATCATGGGTATTACTTATACCTACAGACTGTATAAAGAAGTGGACGAAGACATTGTGACGTCACCCAAAACAACCTGTTGAAGGTAACGCCCCTTCCCCGACAAATCAAGCGACCTCGTGGAAAGAAGGCACCTAATTTGTCTGTTATTAATGTTCATATCTTGATTTAGAGATAAAATAGCAAAATAAAAACACCAGGATCATGTAGCGCGGGTTAAAACGAACATTTAAGACCAAAATGATGAGTCTGACAGGAGCAGATACAGAGAGAGGGGCCACAGATTTTCAATAGAAAATGAACTGGAGCCACAGCAGATGAAGCTGGAAACGTGCCTATGCTCACTTTCTATTTGGAACACGACGGCTAGCGGGTTAGCGATGTCCATTTATATATACAGTCTATGTTTATGGGGAAAATGAACTGTACTTTTGGAAACTCAGTGGACTTTAAAATGGGCAAGACCTTTGAGCCCCATTGTCACCTGTAAGGAACCTTTTCCTCTGCATTTGACCCATCGTTCCAGCAGTGACTCTGGGAAGCACCCTTGGGACCTATCGTCAGTATATTTGTCTTGAGTACCTATTGTGCATGGTTTGGGTTGCATTTACAGGTATGATTTGTTATCATTTTACCAATAAATTTCCAAATTGTAATGAGATTTGAAGTAATGTCATTTATTATTTTCAGAAAATGTTGCTAAATAAAGATCGTCCTGGGATCCTTCTGCACAATCCAACTATTAAAACATCTCGTGCATTAAAACTTTAAAGCCACAAAGTGAACTTGTCGAAGCTTTGAACAAACTTCTTCTGTTAAACTTTGCGCTCACCTCAGCCGCCTCTCCTCCATTCATCTCAATCAGCATCTCCAACTCGAACCCAAGCCGTTCAGAGATATCCCATGTTCCACAAACGCCTCTCTGTGAGCTTCAAAGGCAGCAGACACCCTTCACATGACGGCAAGCCTCCTCCCTCTGCATCCGCCTGGGTTTGTCGACAACATTCCCACCAGGATTCGCTCAGTATTCCTGACTCTCTTTGGTTGCGGATGATGCAATGGTGAAGTGGGGGGATATACGTGTGTGTGTTTTTAGCCCTCAGGAAATTAGTTTTGTATTGAAGAGAGGATTCCCCAATGTAATCACAATACTGCTGATTTAACTACAAATTTTAATGCTATGACTACTATTACTGTCTGGGCCGCCAATGGTTCAGACCAATCACAGAGCAGCATTGTGGTTTGGGCAACTCGAACAGACATGCCAACACCGATAAACATACTTAAACTATTTGATCAGAAATACAGTATTTTTGGTAATACATACACAAGGAAGCATTTTGTGCGTTTGTGGATGAAAAAGTCTGTGCTTGTAGAGTATTCCTCACGATGTTCCCTCTTTTCCAGATCATTTTAAGCGAGAGCCGTTCCAGATGGCTAAATGTGTCTGGAACTCAATCCAGAGTATCACATGTCAATATGAATACATGAATACACATTCAGTCTGTCATTAGCCAGGCTGCCCCAGGGCCGCTGACATTCAGACGACATCACAACTTTCTATAGACCAATAATATTCAACACAGATGGGACACCGGTCAAATTAATATTAATCACTGACAGAAATAATCTGGTTCAACATTTGTGCATTTACCTTTTGGGATATTTCATGGCAAAGTACAATGTGATCAATAGGAACATCTGGAGTATGAGATCATCACATTCTCAAATCTGAAAGTCTTGCACCAGCTGTGAGGAACTGGTTCTGTTGGACCTTGTTATGAAGACCTTGTTCTGTTGGACCTTTTTCTGTTGGATCTTCTGGTGAAGAGCTTGTTCTGTTGGACCTTGTTGTGAGGAGCTGGTTCTGTTGTTGGACCTTGTTGGATCTTTGAACAATGATTTGAATGTTAATGTAAATTATATATTGTAATAATAATATAAATATTTAAAGTGTCTTTTGTGCAGAATACTGTTGTCTGATGAAGTTTAGTTTATCTGAAGGACAGTGTACAGGACACATGTTCTGCACCAGCTTATATAATACAATTACATTTATAAATAATCTCATAGCCACATCTGACATTAATGCTTATAGAGGTTAAGGTTAAGGTCCACTTTATTGTTCCTGTAGGGGAATGTGTCCTCTGCATTTGACCCATCCTTCAATGCAGCTGGGCATCTCGTCAGGAGCAATGGGCATGCAGTTCAGTGCTCAGGGACCCATCTCTGTGATCTTTTTGACCTATGGTGCGTGTTTTGGTTTAATGGGGAAAACCGGAGTGCCCAGAGGAAACTCACTCAGACACAGAGAGAACATGCAAACTCCACAGAGACAGGCTCGGGGACTGAACCCGGAATCTCTGAGCTCTACCCACTCAGTCACAGTGCCAAGGTGAAATAGTTACTCTTTCCATTGCGACTACTGCTGCTTCTACTACTACTACTACTACTATTACAAAAACTACAATACAAGTACTACTAATACTTTCCAACTGGACTAAAAACATGGACCTTCCCAGGTGGATTCTTCACATATCCCTGACTGCCTTTTGCTGCGCATGATGCAATAGTGGCTGTGCGTGTTTTCAGCCCTGAGGAAATGATAGGTCTGTGTGTTGATGAGAGGAGTCCCCCTCGTGTCCCTGGAGTGGCAGGGTTCCTATCTGCCCCATCACTTGTGCAGAAAATAGCAAAACGTGGCGCTGCTTTTGGGTCTTTGTTTGGCGCTGTCATCCATATGCATGAGCTGAGCAGCTGAGGGAGGGGCCTGCGATTGTGTACGGCGCCTTTTACTAATTACCAGATTCCTATCATGAATATGTATAGCTGCATCTTTTATTACGGGATTGGCTTAAACACATCACACAGACAGACAAGTGGGGGGACCGGGGGCAGAGCAGAGACGCCTCTTCAGACGCCAGGAAAAAAGAAAGGAAAACGCATTT
>NC_047130.1:19328943-19353943 GCF_009829125.3 Periophthalmus magnuspinnatus | reverse complement strand
AATGTGAGAAAATGTTAATGCCTGTGTGAGAAAAGTGTATAAAGTGTGTGGTGAGGGGTTTTACAGCCAAAAACATATAGAATAATTGAAAAATAAAGCTGATACTTCAAGGATTTCGCCTATTGCGGGTTATTTTTAGCACGTAACCCCCGTGATAAACGATGGACCACTGCATCTAAAAGGTGATTATGAAGGCTACGTGGGCGACAGTAGCTTAGTTGGCTCAGTGTTTTTCCGCTGATCCGAAGGTTGGCGGTTCGAATCCCGCTTTTGACATAAAAAACCCCCAAAAATAAAACATCATCGGTTAAGCGGTCAGAGCGGTGTGATTCCAGCTCCCACAGATGAACGCTCTTGTTGTTGTGTCCTTGGGCAAAACACTTTCCCCACCTCGCCCCCAGTGTCTGTGTACATTGGTGTATGTGTGTGTGTGTGTGTGTGCTTTTGTGTCTTCAAGATGGAAAAACGCTACATAAAGTTGTGACCATTTACCAAGGCTAAACTGTTATCGAACAAATGCACGACAGATATGTTTAAAGCCATATTGTGGAAAATTACAAGCGAAGCAGTTCGATGGAAGTTACATAATGCACTTTGAAGTATTTGATGGAATATGCAAATATGTAGAGACATTTTAGTAATGCTTCTGAAGTTTGCAGCAGCCATTTATCCCACAAAACAAAGTCCTTTTCCACCTTCACAGTGAAACTAGGTCAGACGGCGCAGCAGAGAGGAGAGGGCTGTGGACACTGATGAATGAATTACTTCAAATTAATTAAGAAACTGCTTAGACTCTCCACTGACTTATTATAATGAGAGAGCTTTTTTCTGCATAAAATAAAAGTGTTACTACCACATTTATAAAAGCTGCACTAAGGAACTTTTTTAGCTGAAGGTCCAAACAACTAACATACATGACCGTTCATACAGACAGTGGCTCCGTCTTTTCTGCATCACTCGAGGAAAAACTAAAACTAAAACACAACTCTGCCCAAACCAGTCCATCATTCCACAATCAGGGAATAATCTAACTCTGCTTGTCTCCACGGAATCGTCATTACATTGCCAAGAATGTTCTGCAGTACGGCATTAAACGTATCTGACAAGCATGCGAGGCCACCGAGTCAAGTTGCAGGTCAATTCAATTTATTTTTCACAATGGTCAACGTTATATAAGGTACATACATACACGCACATGTAGAATATACACGTGCACATTTACACACTCAAGGTCAGATCTGTGAAGAGGCAAGCTCACAGTAAGAATGCATGCTCGCCAACACAAACACTTCTAAAAACACAAGATAAGTAAATGAATGCCATAACCATAGACTGTATATGTAAAAGGACATCGCTAACCTGCTAGCCGCCGCGTTCCAAATAGGAAGTGATCATGGGCGAATCTGGCTCCAATTCACTTTCTATTGAAAAACTGCGGACCCTCTCTCTGTAATTGCCGCTGTCAGACTCGTCATTTTAGTCTTAAAATGTTCATATTAACCCGCTCTACATGATCCTGGTTGTCTTATTTTTCGCTATTTTGTCCATAAATCAAGATATCAAGATTAATAACAGACGAATGAACTACCCTCTTTCGCCGAGGTCGCTCCCGCTAGCGTTAGCAACAGTTGCATTAACGGCATTGCTAAGAGCCTGCTCCCTGCCAAACCAGTGTTGCCGAACGGAAAGGGCTTACGTTCAACAGCCTGGCTTTAGATTGGCTCTTTGGTTGCTATGATACTCACGCGAAATTCCAAATATGGCTCCAAATTGGCCCCTATAACTGCTCCAGCCTCGATGAGTTTCATTTGACTGGAGCCAAACGCTGTGGGTGAAGTCACACTCACTTAGTCCACTTCTTTATACAGTCTATGGCCATACTGTAGAAAACTGTTGACAAAGCAATAATAACTCTATGGAGACAAGCAGGTTCAATTGAGTTACATAATGTGCCTTAAAAAAAAATCCTATTATAAAGTGTTACAGAAAATATTGATATAAAATGTAAATATTACCTGTTTACATTTTGTTGTAATTATTGATATAATTCACTGTTTTTTGAAAGCTGAATGCTGAGTAGATCTTGGTTCAATTTGAGACTTTGCGCATGCCGTATTATAAAGTCACTTGTATTCTTTTATTTTAAATATGTCAGTTCAGATGACATTCAGAGCACAGATTAGCCTGGTGCGTTGACAATAGAACACAGGCTCAGTAAATGGCGCCACCAGCTGAGCGCGTCCTTACCGCGGCTTCTCTCAGACCTGAGTGGACCAGGGCCATCACAATGGGGCAAGTATAAAGGAGTTTTTGTATCGGTGTCACTCAGAACAGGCGAAATATACGGCCACATGGGGAAAATGAGGCAAGCGTTTGGCCTGTAATAATAATACTGGCAAAAGTTCACATTTTACCTCCAATTTACCGTGGATCACTGAGTTTATAGTCAGTGGTACAAATGGTATTTGATCGGTGTGTTCTAGTCTGTTCCATAGAAGAAGTGGACTAAGTGAGTGTGACATCACCCTTCACGTTCGGTTCCAGTCAAATGAAGTTCATCAAAGCAGTATCATAGCAACCAAAAAGCCAATCTGCAGCAGTTACAAAGAGGGGCCACAATTTTTCAATGTAAAGTGAATTGGAGCCAGGGTCAATGGAGCTGGAAGCGCATCCATACTCACTTCCTGTTTGGAATGCGGTGGTTAGCTATGTCCATTTATATATAGAGTCTATGGTCTGTTCATTCTTACACGTTCTACATTCACTAGTAACACAATCTTTGCCCGCTATTCAGAATACACACTTCTCCAAAATTTTACAAAGATGTGAGTCTCTTTTGAATCTCCCTGTTTTCAGATGGGCGTGATTGACAGGCGGATCAGTAACAGGCCTGATCCCAGCAGCCATTGCTTTCTTAAACAACAGGCCCCACTGAGGCATGATGTCTGTTTTGTAATGTGTTTATGTGACTGTGATGTTTAGTGTTTATCTGTGTATATGTCAAACGAGCTCTGTGTATGTGGAAAACGAATCTCCCCTACAATAAAGTAAAGTCTAAAGTCTAAGTCTAAAGAACTAAACCAAGTCTATATCAGGACTAAACTAAGTCTACATCAGGACTAAACTAAGTCTAGATCAGTACTAAACCAGGTCTACATCAGGAGTAAACCAGGTCTACATCAGGACTAAACCAGGTCTACATCAGGACTAAACCAAGTCTACATCAGGGCTAAACCAAGTCTACATCAGGAGTAAACCAGGTCTACATCAGGGCTAAACCAAGTCTAGATCAGGGCTAAACCAAGTCTACATCAGGAGTAAACCAGGTCTACATCAGGACTAAACCAGGTCTACATCAGGACTAAACCAAGTCTACATCAGGGCTAAACCAAGTCTACATCAGGAGTAAACCAGGTCTACATCAGGGCTAAACCAAGTCTACATCAGGGCTAAACCAAGTCTAGATCAGGACTAAACCAAGTCTACATCAGGACTAAACCAAGTCTAGATCAGGACTAAACCAAGTCTACATCAGGACTAAACCAAGTCTACATCAGGGCTAAACCAAGTCTAGATCAGGACTAAACCAAGTCTACATCAGGAGTAAACCAGGTCTACATCAGGGCTAAACCAAGTCTACATCAGGGCTAAACCAAGTCTACATCAGGACTAAACCAAGTCTACATCAGGGCTAAACCAAGTCTACATCAGGAGTAAACCAGGTCTACATCAGGACTAAACCAGGTCTACATCAGGACTAAACCAAGTCTACATCAGGAGTAAACCAGGTCTACATCAGGGCTAAACCAAGTCTAGATCAGGGCTAAACCAAGTCTACATCAGGGCTAAACCAAGTCTAGATCAGGACTAAACCAAGTCTACATCAGGACTAAACCAAGTCTACATCAGGGCTAAACCAAGTCTAGATCAGGACTAAACCAAGTCTACATCAGGACTAAACCAAGTCTACATCAGGGCTAAACCAAGTCTACATCAGGAGTAAACCAGGTCTACATCAGGACTAAACCAGGTCTACATCAGGGCTAAACCAAGTCTACATCAGGACTAAACCAAGTCTACATCAGGGCTAAACCAAGTCTACATCAGGGCTAAACCAAGTCTACATCAGGGCTAAACCAAGTCTACATCAGGAGTAAACCAGGTCTACATCAGGGCTAAACCAAGTCTACATCAGGGCTAAACCAAGTCTACATCAGGACTAAACCAAGTCTACATCAGGGCTAAACCAAGTCTACATCAGGGCTAAACCAAGTCTACATCAGGGCTAAACCAAGTCTACATCAGGAGTAAACCAGGTCTACATCAGGGCTAAACCAAGTCTACATCAGGGCTAAACCAAGTCTAGATCAGGACTAAACCAAGTCTACATCAGGACTAAACCAAGTCTACATCAGGGCTAAACCAAGTCTACATCAGGGCTAAACCAAGTCTACATCAGGACTAAACCAAGTCTACATCAGGGCTAAACCAAGTCTACATCAGGAGTAAACCAGGTCTACATCAGGACTAAACCAGGTCTACATCAGGACTAAACCAAGTCTACATCAGGAGTAAACCAGGTCTACATCAGGGCTAAACCAAGTCTAGATCAGGGCTAAACCAAGTCTACATCAGGGCTAAACCAAGTCTAGATCAGGACTAAACCAAGTCTACATCAGGACTAAACCAAGTCTACATCAGGGCTAAACCAAGTCTACATCAGGAGTAAACCAGGTCTACATCAGGACTAAACCAGGTCTACATCAGGGCTAAACCAAGTCTACATCAGGACTAAACCAAGTCTACATCAGGGCTAAACCAAGTCTACATCAGGGCTAAACCAAGTCTACATCAGGAGTAAACCAGGTCTACATCAGGGCTAAACCAAGTCTACATCAGGAGTAAACCAGGTCTACATCAGGGCTAAACCAAGTCTAGATCAGGGCTAAACCAAGTCTACATCAGGGCTAAACCAAGTCTAGATCAGGACTAAACCAAGTCTACATCAGGACTAAACCAAGTCTACATCAGGGCTAAACCAAGTCTACATCAGGGCTAAACCAAGTCTAGATCAGGACTAAACCAAGTCTACATCAGGACTAAACCAAGTCTACATCAGGGCTAAACCAAGTCTACATCAGGAGTAAACCAGGTCTACATCAGGACTAAACCAGGTCTACATCAGGACTAAACCAAGTCTACATCAGGGCTAAACCAAGTCTACATCAGGAGTAAACCAGGTCTACATCAGGGCTAAACCAAGTCTAGATCAGGGCTAAACCAAGTCTACATCAGGACTAAACCAAGTCTACATCAGGGCTAAACCAAGTCTAGATCAGGGCTAAACCAAGTCTACATCAGGGCTAAACCAAGTCTAGATCAGGAGTAAATCAGGTCTACATCAGGACTAAACCAAGTCTAGATCAGGACTAAACCAAGTCTAGATCAGGACTAAACCAAGTCTACATCAGGAGTAAATCAGGTCTACATCAGGACTAAACCAAGTCTAGATCAGGACTAAACCAAGTCTACATCAGGACTAAACCAAGTCTACATCAGGACTAAACCAAGCCTACATCAGGGCTAAACCAGGTCTAGATCAGGGCTAAACCAAGTCTACATCAGGGCTAAACCAAGTCTAGATCAGGACTAAACCAAGTCTACATCAGGAGTAAATCAGGTCTACATCAGGACTAAACCAAGTCTAGATCAGGACTAAACCAAGTCTACATCAGGACTAAACCAAGTCTACATCAGGGCTAAACCAGGTCTAGATCAAGGCTAAACCAAGTCTACATCAGGACTAAACCAAGTCTACATCAGAACTAAACCAAGTCTATATCAGGACTAAACCAAGTCTATATCAGGAGTAAACCAGGTCTACATCAGGACTAAACCAAGTCTACATCAGGAGTAAACCAGGTCTACATCAGGACTAAACCAAGTCTATATCAGGAGTAAACCAAGTCTACATCAGGACTAAACCAGGTCTACATCAGGACCAAAGCTGGACTGAATGCAGCATAGACATGTGAGTTCTAAATATTATTGAGGAGCACTTGCAGAGATGTCCATATGTTTAATACACAGCTCAGTGTCGGGGAGTCATAATTAAATATCCTCCAGAGCAGAGCAGAGAGGAAATAACATTGTGTTGTTTAAACCGCTCCCACTCACAGAGACCCATTCACAAAAATGACTGTGGCTAAGTGCCTCATAACACTGCAGGTCTGAATAATTCAAACATATTAGACTAACTGTAGCGGCGGTACGTGGAGGTTTGTCAGTGAACTGATATTGTCTGATCTCAGAATCTAAGCAAGGCCAGTCCTGGTTAAGATGTGAGATTACAGGGCGTACTAGGGCGTACTGCACTGGCTCCTGTTTCATAGGTTTAAAATGTTATTGATTGTGTTGATCTGTGCACTGTATGGGTCCTCTTTAAATGTGTGCGCTCTATGGGTCCTCTTTAAATGTGTGTGCTCTATGGGTCCTCTTTAAATGTATCCACTCTATGGGTCCTCTTTAAATGTGTGCGCTCTGTGGGTCCTCTTTAAATGTGTGCGCTCTGTGGTTCCTCTTTAAATGTGTGCGCTCTGTGGGTCCTCTTTAAATGTGCGTGCTCTATGGGTCCTCTTTAAATGTGTGCGCTCTATGGGTCCTCTTTAAATGTGTGCGCTCTGTGGGTCCTCTTTAAATGTGTGCGCTCTGTGGCTCTGTGGGTCCTCTTTAAATGTGTGCGCTCTATGGGTCCTCTTTAAATGTGTGCGCTCTGTGGGTCCTCTTTAAATGTGTGCGCTCTGTGGGTCCTCTTTAAATGTGTGCGCTCTGTGGGTCCTCTTTAAATGTGTGCGCTCTGTGGGTCCTCTTTAAATGTGTGCGCTCTATGGGTCCTCTTTAAATGTGTGCGCTCTATGGGTCCTCTTTATCTGAGGGAGTTACTGCAGCTCTATACTCCACCCAGAGCCCTGAGGTCAGAGGTCAGCTGACCAGCTCCTGCTGCTGAGCCCAAAGCCAGACTCAAGACCAGAGGTGACAGAGCCTTTTCTGTGGCAGTGCCCAGACTATGGAACAGCGCCCTCTGCCTGTCAGATCCTCTCAGTCTTTAACACAATTTAAGACTAGACTGAAACCCACCTCTCCTCCCTGGTATTTAACACTAGCTACACAGGACATCTTGGTGTTTTATTGTTCATTTCCTGTGTACCTTATCATCTGTATGTTTGGGTTTTTTTGGGGTTGTTTTTTGTGAAGCTTTTGACTAGCTGTAGTTGTTGTAAATACGTCATATAACTAAATAAACTTAAACTAGAACAAGACACTTCTCTAACATTGCCTGACCATTTTGACAAATTTACCCTCTTAGACCTGCTAAGCTGTTTTCTTTTTGTTTGTTTGTTTTTTGTGTTTTTTGTTTAACCAGTTTTAATATTTATTTGGCTATTTTTTTGTTGTGAAATTAATGAAATATTACCATCAAATGAAAACACTGTTATTACCAGATTGGGCAGTGAAGAGTTGAAAAATCTGTTACTGTCTCTTTAAACACTGCCCATATTTACAACATTAATATTCAGTAAAACCATTTGATTTGGGAGGCTGGGCTTAATCAGGGCAAGACACTGAACAAATACAATTAAAAATGGGAGGCGGCCATGACAGGGGGGTAGTGATGAGGGGGTCGGGGGGGTTGGGGGGGATAGATGTAGAAGAATATGGGGTCCAATTCATCACAGCTTTCAGTGGGAGACTAATTAATTTGTTTGTGTGATTGCCTTCTGCGCGCGGCACGCTGCAGTCACCTGACCAGTACAATGGAAGCCTATCTGCCTCTGTCTGGTTTTAATATCGTCGTCTCTCTTATCGCCATGGCCACTTCCTCCTCTGTATTTTGTCTGTGCGTTCAAATTCACGCCAAATTAAAGCATCGTTTAGGACAAAACTGCCTTTGTCATGCTACACCGACCTTAACTGGAGCTAACGGGAGCTAACGGGCCTGTTTTGGAATTAAAATGGCAGGTTTAGCTAGAAAAAAAACACATATTTGGTGAAATTTTGAAAAAATAATCGGATCTTACTGTATACTTCTGGTATTTTTTGCTTTGGTTTTAATTAATATTTTTTACCCTATTGATTTTAAAGGGACAGTATGTAAGATTTTGATTTAAAATTTCATAAATATGACCTGTCCGTCCCCAAAAACAAGGTAAACAAATCTAATCAAATACAACTCCTACAGATAACGCTGATTTATTCCTAATGCCAAAGCACCAGACAGAATGGCCAAGTTGTTTATGCAATAATTTAGTGTTTGTCAAGACGATTATCCAATCAAAACGCAGAATGAGCCTCACATAAATCTCTCATTTGAGTTGGTTGACTCTCTCTGATCTGAGTTTGACCAGTGGACTTCTGTGTTGTGTTGTGTAGTTTGTGGTGCGTTAAGGAGCCACGAGACACAGCGGGAACTTTTGGAGGCACTCCCTGTTTAATCTGGTTCAGAATAGTACAAAATAGGATCAACATGTGACACTATTTATCTGTCCAGCCACAAGAGAGAAAAATAAATGAATAAATGAACAACGCAGCACCATCAGAGCTCAATATAAACTTAAATACAAGTAAAATATAATTACAGATGTAAATAAAGGCAACAATAATAAAAAAAGGACACTTAAATCATGGGATTACAACAGATGACTGACCTTTTTCCAACATGGATTTACAAAGGGAAGAGGCAGAGGTCAAACCCTGAATTTATACTAACGGCAAGACGAAGGACACATGAAGAAGAAACAAAAATACAGAAGAAGCAGCTGGAGGACCAAGGCTGCACAGTAACTCAAACACCAGGTATGAACAAAACTGTAATAAACAAAAGCACCATTCTGTGTAATTATACATATATATGAACAGTTACATGAGTCCTCACTCTCTAAACCCCAGCACCCACAGCCAATGGCCAGTTCATATACTGACATCTCCTACTTAATCGTTCTGTAGTTTTTGTAAAAGTAAAAGTACAGCAGCTAAACAACCCCTCCCCCAGCTTTTCCTCCCCCGTCCCCTCCCTCTCTCCCTCACACCTGTAGCCCTGGGTTAATCCTGCGCAGGTGACTGAGTCTAAATCCACACTGGCCACAGGGAGGAGGCCGTGAAACCGGAGAGGACATAATCTCTTTCAACTTGTCTACAATGTCTTCTGAAGGTGTCGGGTCCATGTGTTGTTCAAAGAGCCATGTCAGATCTGCTCAGTTTGTGTCACTTGTATCTGAGTGTAAACTGTTGGACTAAACCAGGATTAAAACAAGACGTACTGAGGGCTGTTTTATAACAAACATGAATAAAAGCATGTCTTCTGGCACACTTTGCTGGCAGCTGTCGAGATTGGAAAATGTTGGATTTGAAATTAGCAGCGCGGGAGACAGTCTGAAGTTAAGGCATTTAACCTCCTGAGACCTGGTGTCCTCATCTGTGGACAACACATTTTGTTTTTTTTAGGCCACAGTGCAATTTTTTAGATGAACAGCAACAAGAACATGATCAAGGGAATATTTATTTTTATTTATTTATTTGTATTTTATTTTTTGTATTTTTTAATTTAATTTTTAATGTATTTATTTATTTTATATTTTTTTTAATTTTTTATTGTATTTTAATGTATTTATTTTTTAATTTTTATTTATTTTTATTTAATTTAATTTTTTATTGTATTTTAATGTATTTATTTTTTAATTTTTATTTATTTTTATTTTATTTAATTTTTATTGTATTTTAATGTATTTTTTTTATTTAATTTGTATTTTTATTTAAAGGCATACATCTTCCTGCACCTGTCAGCAGCACAAATGAGACACATTGTTCCTAGATGCACAATTGTTTCTCATTTTGTTTTTTACACAAAATGTATGTGTTTAAGCTCTTAATAGTTTTTGCAAATAAAGTCCTGCAAGAGCTCGGGTCTCAGGAGGTTAAATCGCCCAAATGATGTGAAAAGCTTCCAGTGAAAGTACATGGACACAAAAATGCTCGAATTCAAATTGAAGCATTTTGAAGGAGACAACCTCAAAGTGGAACCAGTCAAAATGGAACCAATTTTGTCAATCAAGGTCATCTATGAGAACTGAAACTATGGCAGATATATTTGTTGAGTTGTTAAAATAATTGAGTTGTTTGGGCGACAGTAGCTCAGTTTGGTAAATTTGTCCACTGATCTGAAGGTCGGTGGTTCGAATCCCGCTCTTGACGTAAACATCGCCGATAGAGCAGTCAGAGATGAATACTGTCATTGTGTCCATGGGCAAGACACTTAACTCACCTTACCTTCAGTATGTGTACAGTGGTCTCTCATTACGCTCTAAAAATAACCCGCAATAGGCGAAATCCGCAAATTAGTCAGCTTTATTTTTTACACTTATGCTATATGTTTTGCAGCTGTAAAACCCCTCACCACACACTTTATACACTTTTCTCACACAGACATTAACATTTTCTCACATTTCTCTCTTTTTAAACTCTCTCAAAGTTCAAACCTTCGTAGGCGCCTTTGTCGGTGCAGAACGTTTCATCGACATTGTGGGTTTTGTCTGGGAAAAAAACTTGCAAACCTACAGCACTTCAGAGTCACACAGCGATCCAACATTTATGTACAGGAGACACGGCACAGAGGAGACTGATGGACAATGGTCTACAGTCCCTCAGCCAATCAGGACGCAGAACACAATGCACGTTCAAACTCTGTAAAAAAGCATGTAAAATTGCACCAAAAAAATCCACGAAACAGCAAGACCATGAAAGGTGAACTGTGTTATAGCGAGGGACAACTTGTGGATGAATGTGTCTGTGAATGGGTGACCAGTTTGACCACTTTATTTTAATATAATAATATGTTATGTTTATCAAATAGTCACAGCAGACGACAAAGTCTGTGGTGAGGTAGTTAAATCTAATTCTGGGGAATGTTGTAAAAAATGGCTTTTCGATATAAACATATTAAAGATTGATTGAAACAAAATCATGGCTAAAACGAGTAAAAAAGGATGTCAGAATGAAAACTGCGTGCAGATGAAACCTGCCTCTACACACATGAAGAGTTGAGACATGTCAGTGACCAGCCGGTGTTTGACTTTTACTGTTAATAAACCAACATGTTGACACACATACAAGCCCGAGAAGAGAGGGAGTCAGACTCACAGTCAGACACAGAGGAGAGAGTGGAAAAAGAGGGTAAAAAGAAAGGAGAGAGAGAGGGAAGAGAGAGAGGGCAGAGATCGAGAAAGCGAAGAAAGAGAGGAGAGAGAGGGACGACGGTGGAGAGGGAGATACAGAGGAGAGAGAGGGGAACGTGGAGATGGAGTAGAGAGAGGAAAGAGACATAAGAGAGAGAGGGGAGAGACAGAGGAGAGCTGGGGATGGGGAGGGAGGAGAAAGAGAGGACAGATGGGATAGAGAGGAGAAGGAGACAGAGAGCGAGGAAGAAGAGAAGATAGAGAGACAACGCTGGAGAGGGAGTGAGTAGAGAGAAAGGAGAGACATAGGAGAGAGAGAGAGGGCAGAGATCGAGAAAGCGAAGAAAGAGAGGAGAGAGGGACGACGGTGGAGAGGGAGATACAGAGGAGAGAGAGGGGAATGTGGAGATGGAGTAGAGAGAGGAAAGAGACATAAGAGAGAGAGGGGAGAGACAGAGGAGAGCTGGGGATGGGGAGGGAGGAGAGAGAGAGGAGAGACATAGGAGAGAGAGGAAAGACAGAGGAGAGCGGGTGAGAGAGGGACAGGAGAAGAGAGAGAGGGGAGAGCGGGGATAGAGGAGAGAAAAGAGAGATTGAGAGAGGGAGGAGAGAGAGGCCAGAGGGGGGAGACAGAGCAGGGAGAGAAGAGAGCAACAGAGCGAGGAGAAAGTGGAGATGGAGTAGAGAGAGAAAAGAGACACAAGAGAGAAAAGGGAGAGACAGAGGAGAGCTGGGAAGAGAAGGAAAGGAGAAAAGAGAGGGGAGAGGGAGGAAAGACAGAGGACAAGGAGAGAAAGGAGAGAGAGACAGGGAGAGAGGAGAAAGAGAGGAGAGTGAGGGATGATACTGGAGAGGGAGAGAGAGAATAGAGAGAAAGGAAAGACATGGGGAGGGGGAGATATAGAGGAGGGAGGAGAAAGTGGAGATGGAGTAGAGAGAGAAAAGAGACACAAGAGAGAGAGGGGAGAGACAGAGGAGAGCTGGGAAGAGAAGGAAGGGAGAAGAGAGAGGGGAGAGGGAGGAAAGACAGAGGGCAAGGAGAGAAAGGAGAGAGAGACAGGGAGAGAGGAGAAAGAGAGGAGAGTGAGGGATGACACTGGAGAGGGAGAGAGAGAGTAGAGAGAAAGGAAAGTCATGGAGAGGGGGAGATATAGAGGAGGGAGGAGAAAGTGGAGATGGAGTAGCGAGAGAAAAGAGACACAAGAGAGAGAGGGGAGAGACAGAGGAGAGCTGGGAAGAGAAGGAAGGGAGAAGAGAGAGGGGGGAGAAGGAGTAGAGACAGAGGACAGGGAGAGAAAGGAGAGAGAGAGAGGGAGAGAGGAGAAAGAGAGGAGAGTGAGGGATGACACTGGTGAGGGAGAGAGAGATTAGAGAGAAAGGAAAGTCATGGGGAGGGGGAGATATAGAGGAGGGAGGAGAAAGTGGAGATGGAGTAGCGAGAGAAAAGAGACACGAGAGAGGGGGGGAGAGAGGGAAGAGAGAGGACAGGGGAGAGTGAGGATAAAGAGAGCACAGAAAAAGCAGAGAGAGGGATGACAGCGGAGAGGGAGGGGGGAGTCTGCTGAACCTATAGAACCTGCCTGGACTTCACAGACTGACATGCCTCATACCACAGCCTCTGGACATTTCTTAATTAAAATCACACATCACTTTGCTGCTCTGAGTAATATGGACCAGGAGGTTTGTTTCCTCTGCAGTCATTTGTCCTACTTTACTAAAGAACCTGTACCTGCTTTCAAACCAGGAAACACGTGCTAGTTAGTCTTAAACAGTTAGCAGCAGTTCAAACCTTTCCTAAACCATTCCTAACACGTTATTCCGTCAGAGGGATGAGTTTATATGCACCTTCTCAGCTTTTACAGGGCAAAGTGTAGTTACATAATCTTTACATGTCATGATAATGATATTACTAGCCTGCGAAAAACACACCCGATGCTAATTTAATGTACCTCACAGGATGTTTCTTTTACATTACTGTTCTGGAGACAAAATTATTTGACTCCAGCTATACAAATGTCAGTCTTTCTGCGTATATGCTGGTAGGAGTTGTCCCTTATAGCGCATTTCATGGCATTTCTGTTTCTATTGTGTTTTGAAGCAGAGCTAATTCTTGGAGTGAAGGTGGAAAACTCAAGCTCGCAGTTCATCCTTTGGCTGGAGGAGTTGGAGCTCACACACGAACGGTCGCTGCTCGGCCTGAACCAGCTCCTGCGTATCTGCACACAAGGTGAAAACTCAGGGAAAATGCTTAAACACATCAAGAAGGTTTCAGGTTCAACTCCCGAACCCATGCTCTAACATAAATGCAGTACTGGATGGGTCGGAGGCAGCGAAAGAAAGTGTGCGCTATGTAACTTTTCCGATGGAGAGTTCGCAACTGCTGGTCTCCATGGAGATGTTATTGCTTTGCCTGGAATGTTCCAAAACGGCATTGAACTCTTATCTCCATGGAGACAACCACCAGGTCAAGATACAAGTCGAGGTCAGATCTGTGGAGAGTTGTATGTGCTCACACGAGAATGTTTTCAAGTTTTTTTTGAGCAATAAAAACAACTTAACCGTGCAAGATACGTACGTTTAATGCCGTACTGTGGAACATTCGGGTGAAGCAGTAGCATCACCATGGAGAAAAGCAGGTGACAGACCCTTCCCCCTCCCTCCCACGGTTTAGACAATTTCAGGAGGACAAATATTTTCCGTGTTGTCACTCCGATGTTGAAGTTTGAGAGTCAGTGGTCTATCAGATTGACTCTTATCTCTCATCTCCAGTCACACCTCCACAGTCCTGCTCTGAACCGCTCACACAAGAAGCCCCATGTGCAGGGCTTGGCAAAGGGCCACAAACAAACAGTGAACACCGAGCCGCACCGGTCAGGCCTGTGCTAACCTCCAGCAGTAATTGAAAGTGGCTCGCTTCAGAGAGCATGACCCACCACCACAGAGGGGGAAGAGGCAGCGCTTTGGCCCAGGAAGGAGCTGCTTTGGGTGGGTCACAGAAGAGGAGAGACGAGGCAGCTGGGTGCACTGCAAAAAAGAAATAGTTACAGGAGTTCAAACCACGTGATTTCAGAATTATAGTCTAGATTTTGGTGTTTATTCATTAGTTACTAGACTTATATATGAAAACTAAGATACTAAGATACTATACTAAGATATTAATTGCACTTTACATTATTTTGTCCTGTTATTTGTTGGGAATTATAGTGAAATTATGTGAAATACCTTAAGTACCTGATAAATCAACTGCATCATCCATTTTCTTCCGCTTACACAGGGCTGGGTTGTGGGGGCAGCGGTCAAAGCAGGGATTCCCTGACTTCCCTCATCTGAGACACTTCCTCCAGCTCCTTTGGTGGGACCTCAAGGTGTTCCCAGGCCAGCTGAGAGACATAGTCCCTCCACTGTGTCCTGCATCTTCCCCGGTGCTTCCTCCTGGTGGGACATGCCTGGAACACTTTCCCAGAGAGGTGTCCGACCCACCTCTGCTGGCTCTTCTCAATGTGGAGCAGCAGTGGCTCTACTCCGAGCTCCTCCCATGTGGCTGAGGAAACCCCTTTTGACTGCTTCTATCCACGATCTTGTCCTGTCGGTCATTACCCAAAGCTCATGACCATAGGTGAACGTAGATTGACCGGTAAATTGAGAGCTTTGCCTTTCGACTCAGCTCCTTCTTTACAGGTCGATATCGTGACCGCCTCACTGCAGACGCTGAGCTGATGCACCTGTCAATCTCACACTCCATCCTTCCCTCACTCGAGAACAAGACCCCGAGATACTTGAACACTTCTCAAAATGACTCCACTCTAGATTAAATATTTCACGTTAACTTACCCGGCATTACATGTGTTTTTTATTGCCTTAAAAAACACAACACGCGAGGTCGCCTCTCTACAGATCTGACCTGCAACTTGACCTCGTGGCATCCCCCGCAGATAAGTTTAATGCCATACTGTGGAACTTTTGAGGCAAAGCAACAGCGAGGAGACAAGCAGGCACCTGAACCTCCACACCAGAAAAGTTCCGTGGTGCCGCTTTAAGTGAGATATTTCAGTTTTTGCAGTGTATGCCCAGAAAAGGAGCCGCAGCTCGAGGTGCGTGGAGGGGGTTAAGTCCCTGGCTGCCATGGCTAATGCTTCAACCTCCACGGCCCCCCTGATCGCTACAACAACACGGGATCAACAAAGTCAGGGTCAACAAAGCTCCCAGCCAAAATCCTCCGACGCACTCACACAGAAAATTCCCAGTGCTTCTCGGCCCGCGAAGAGAAACAGCTAAAACTTACCCCCTCCCTCACACACACACGTTGGGTTTACATGCTTGTAGGGGACATTACATTGATTTACATTCACTTCCTGGAGGCTGATCCTAACCCTGTCCATATTTACTAGACTTGCTTGAACCTTAAAGCACACATAATGCAATTTTTGTAATGTTATTGGCCCTTAAACAGGCTCTTGAGTACCTTTGCGTGTTTTAGAACGTACAATTAATGGTCACTTTTTTATATACCGCTTTTCCACCTTCAAGGCACTCAAGCAAATCAAAGAACCACTCAGCCATTCACACACACATTCATACATTAGTGTACGCAGACACTGGGGGTTTTGCCCAAAGACACAACAACAGCATTCGTCTGAGGGAGCTAGAATTGTACCGCCAACCTGTGGGTCAGTGGACAAACACTCTACTGTCTCCCTATAATAGAATAAAAGATCACATATTGAACTAGACATCATTTTATATCTTGGGCGCTACTAGAATCTGTTGTAGGACTCCATCTACTGGCAGCATATGAAACAACCATGTGGTAAAAAAAAACTGTATTTTAATTAAGGAACATGCCCCGATATGTTATCTTAAGTATGCAATAGTAATAAACACGATTTGATAGTAGAATTCTTCAGAACGAGTCTGTCCATGATTTATGGACTTAAAAACTGTGCAGGATCTCTACCTGTGACGCAACAATCCTGGGAAAATTCAAATCCCATGTTTTGTGACCGCTCAGCTTGCTGTAGCAAAGCGTAAATAAAGAAAATACAACTCTGTCTATGTTTTAATAAGGGACCAATGTTATAGCAAAGTTAAAAACTAAAAAAGTCAAGTTTGCATAACATGTGACCTTTAACCTCAACACTAACTTTAGTCCATTTTAACCTATATCCAAAATCATAAGATTAATGGGGCCTGAATCTTTTTGTGAATAAAGAAAACAGATATACCCATGAATTGAGCGTGTGTACAGATTTTAGTCCCCACAATCTGATAAATACCTGGCTACACACACTCTCACACACACATGAACAGAAATGCGTCCCACCGCTCCGGGGACAACAAACATGGCGGTAAACACGGGCGCAGATAAGAGGACAATCCCCTTCTCCAAACTTTACTTTAGTGGATCAGCCTCAGAGACTGTCATGGTCTGAACCTGCTGCGCTGGGATCAACTCTGCTCCACTACCACTGCACTGCAAACAACTTCAGCAACCAACACGGCGCCACCTTCAGCGCACGATAGTGATGCGTATGTCGTACAGAGCAGTTTTTGAACACTTTATATAGTCATCAACACATTCTCAGCGAATTTTTGAAGAGCACAATTCATGCACAAAGTTATTTAAAGTGTGTTACTGAACAACAAAATGAAATGAAAACTTTGTCAATAAAAACGTAAAAACATAAATCGTAGCCACGTCCGCCCTGGGTCAAACTGACAGACATGAAGTGACTAATTTGTGCTAATGACCTCCTCTAAAGTCAGGTGTTCACTGCATGATTTTGGCCGTCTACGATAAAAGATTTATGATCATGGTTAGAATTTAGAGTCGTGGCTAAAATTTGTGGATCGTAGGTTGTAGAATGAGACTGGATCAAAGATTAAACTTAGAACCATTGTATGACCGTTGTACGACTGTTGTATGACCGTTGTACGACTGTTGTAGGACCGTTGTACGACTGTTGTAGGGCCGTTGTACGACTGTTGTAGGACTGTTGTACAACAGTCATAGGACTGTTGTAGGGCCGTTGTAGGACTGTTGTATGACCATTGTACGACTGTTGTAGGACTGTTGTAGGAACGTTGTACGACTGTTGTAGGATTGTTGTAGGACCGTTGTACGACTGTTGTAGGACCGTTGTACGACTGTTGTAGGACTGTTGTAGGATCATTGTACGACTGTTGTAGGACCGTTGTACGACAGTTGTAGGACTGTTGTAGCACTGTTGTAGAACCGTTGTAGGACCTTTGTACGACTGTTGGAGGACCGTTGTATGACTGTTGTACGACTGTTGGAGGACCGTTGTAGGACCGTTATAAGTCCGTTGTGCCACAGTTGTACAACCGTTGTATGAAGACTTGCGACTGAATCAAGCCTGTCTGATGTGTTGGAGTCTCGGTGCAGACCGAGTCCTCCTTTCGCCACACAAGCGCTGCTCCGGCGAGCTCTGCTACCATCTCTCACTGTTTCTCTTTCATTTACTAACTTTTACAAACACGAAAACACCTCTAGGCGGGGACGGTGGCTCTGGATCAGGCCTGCGGTTTGACTGACAGCTCAGGGATCAAGCGGAGGAGATGCATGTTTCTCATGTTTGGAGCTGGTCTCTTGGCAGCAGTGGTCAGAGGAGCTTTGTGTTCATTCAGAAATAGGAAGAGGGAGAGTGACTATCGTATCATTCCTTTAGACTTGCAAATTTCATTAACTTCTCAGAAAACACGGGTTTGATTTCCAGTTACAGAACAGGCCTGTACAATTCTGTAGACGTTACCACCCGGAGCTGTGAGAAACCACCAGACCCTGATTTCAGATATAGGTTAAAATGGGCTAAAGTTAGGGTTGAGGTTAAAGGTCACATATTATACAAACTTGACTTTTTTTAGCTTTTAACTGTGCTAACATTGCCTAAGATTCGCTCAAACATGCTCGCTCTTATAAGACCAAAAATAAAGCCTGGTGCAGTAGAATCCAGGCTTACAACACATTCATACTTAGGCAAAGTGTTTGAAGTGTCTTGCCCAAGGACACAACAACAGTATGGACTGGTTAGCTATGAGATTGAACCATAAATTTCCATTACAGTAGATAACCAAACTTACAAAATTTGGGCTCGAGGCATAATCGCAGGTATAATTGTTAACATATTTACAAATAAAATAGTAAAGTATCGTAAAAGTATGTGGAGATTTCTAAAAAGTTGTAAAAAATAGTAACGGTTTACAAGTTTTGTCAAACCACCAGCTAATTTTGCAACTATACTTGCTCCGTTTTGGTATTTGTCTAAACAAGTTGTCAGCTTTGAATGAAACAGTAAAGACTCACCAGTATCAGAGTTTTCACACATTGTTCAAATATATTTCTGAACTCTTGGTCCGGTCTCCACAGGGGAATCCTCTTAGTTTAAACACCACCACATCTGGACACAGCGTGGATACAGTGTGGAGAAGGTCTAGGAGCGTGCGTGAAGAAGACCAGGCAAGTTCAATTTTATTTTAAAAACAGATCAACAAATGTTCAAATCTTACTATTCAGAACAATATGAAGTCATTACAGTGGGTGCGAGGTGATGTCGTACGCTTGGATGGAAATAGGTGACGTAAAAACAATGGAAAATTCATACTTTGCAGCTGAGGTCGTCAACATTCTAGCGAGGGGGGAGCTAACTGGAGGCACTGCTCTGTCTGAAGCTCTGTTACTCACATTAGACTTAAATCTGAGCTTTGTTTTAACGCAATCTGACCATAAAGAACTGACTACTACAGAGATGAGTTGATTTGTACAAGTTCCTCTCAAATAAGATTACAGTCACAGCTAGCTAGCATTAGCCAACAGTTTTCCAGTTATTATTATTCATTGTTATCTTTTTGTTGATAATTAAACACCTAAATGGGATCATGTATTGATCACATAGCTTCTGAAATGTGTTGTTTGAATTAATTTTTGTATTTTTACCGGGAGGAGGCCCCGGGGAAGACCCAGGACATGCTGGAGGGACTATGTTGCTCGGCTGGCCTGGGAACGCCTTGGGGTCCCACTGGAGGAGCTGGAGGATGTGTCTGGGGTGAGGGAAGTCTGGGAGTGCCTGCTTAGACTGCTGCCCCCGCGACCCAGCCCCGGATAAGAGGAAGAAAATGGATGGATGGATTTTTATTGTGTTCTTAAAAAAATTTTTGCGAGCAGAACCCACTCACCCCAGTGTGACATCACAAAGTATAAATTTGGGTGACTGGCCTAGTCGAGGTTTCGGTGTAAACCTGGTTTGGTCTTGGCCCTCTTTAAATTCAGATTATAGACCGTATGAAGATGTGGACTAAGTGAGAGCGTTTGGTTCCAGTTAAATTAAGCTCATCGAGGCTAGCAGTCATAGGGGCCAATTTGGAGCTAAGTTCTATATTTGGATTTCCGACTGAGTATTATAGCAACCAAAGATCCAATCCGGAGCAAGATTGTTGAAGGTTTAGCAGGGAGTGGGTACTTAGCAACACTGTCAATCAGACCTGTTACTAACGCTAGCTGGAGCGACCTCGAGGAAAGAAGGCGCTTGATTTGTCTGTTATTAATGTTTATATCTTGATTTATAGCAAAAGAAAAAACACCAGGATCATGTAAAGGGGCTTAACACCAACATTTTAACACCAAAATGACGAGTCTGACTGCAGCAGAAGCAAGTGCATGATCACTTCCTATCCGTAACGCAGCGGCTAGCAGGTTAGATATGTCCGTTTATGTGTAGTTTATGGCTCAGACCTCTGTTCTTGGTTTGGACCTGGTTTAGTTTTAGTTCCATTGAGTGTTTTTTTGTGTGTATATCTGAATGAACTGCGTGAGCAAAGAAAACACAGGAAGGTCAATGGAGAATTTAAAAGGACTCTGATGTAATAGAGTTTAGCAGCTCTATGCAGCCTGTGTAGGCAGATGATACAAACTGAACCTTTATGCAGATGCAACTAAAGTCAGCTTAAATTCACTTTTAGCATTACTCATGAATAGGGCCGCAATAATAAATCAAATCAATCATTACTCATGAATAGGGCCGCAATGATTAATCAAATCAATCATGACTAATCAAGTAAAAAAAAAACAAAAACTCAAAACAGTGTGAAGATGAGCACCTCTTGAAACCTTTATTGCCATAGTTGTATTTTGATAATCCTAAACAATTTCAGATTTGCAGTAGAAAACTTTATTAAAAAATATTTTAAAAATTAGAAATGTTCAGTCACCTTGTTTTAATCTTCATTTAAGTCTCAATCTACAATGAAAATTATAATTTCACCATAGACCGTAACCCACAGCATTCAGCTCCAGTCAAATGAAGCTCATCGAGGTTAGCTTCAGTTATAGGGGCCAATATATATAGGGGTCATAGCAACCAAAGAGCCAATCTGGAGCGAGGCTGTTGAAGGTAATGCACCTTCCCTTAGCAACGCTGTCAATCAAACCTGTTGCTAACGCTAGCGGGAGTGACCTTGGGGAAAGAAGGCGCCTGATTTGTCTGTTATTAGTGTTTATATGTTGATTTACGGACACAATAGCAAAATAAAAACACCAGGATCATGTAGAGCAGGTTAATACAAACATTTAAAGATGAAAAGTGACGACTCTGACAGCAGCAGTTACAGAGAGAGGGGCCACAGTTTCTCAATATAAAGTGAACCGGAGCCAATGGAGCCGAAAGCGCTCCCACTCTCACTTCCTATTTGGAATGCGGCGACTAGCAGGTTAATTATGTCCAATTTATATAAACAGTCTATGAGTCCGGCTAATTGACTCACAGGCTTAGTTGCAGCCATACTTTGAATTTTGTAAACACAAGGTGAAAATCCACACTTCTGTCATAAAATCCTTCTATTTTGGTTTTCTCCTGGTTCAGTTTTAGTCTCCGTTTAGTCCTGGATTAGTCCCAGTTCATTTGATTCATTTGATTCATTTGATTCATTTTGTCTTTTGTTTTGTCGTCTTGGTTCTGGTTCAGACCTGGTTTATATCTGGCACAGCTGAGACATCGCTGTGCCTATTGAGTGTATGAGACACTGGTGCTTGTTTACATAAAGTCTGGACCTGGAGATACAGAGGTGAAAGAGTGAGAGAAGAGGAGGAGGAAAGGAGGATGTGAGGAGGAGGAGGAGGGGAGAAGAGGAGGAGAGGAGGAGGAGTGTGATTTGAAGGGAGTTTGATGTAATCCAGGAAGTTAGTTCAGTAACTCCATCCGAGCGGCTGAGCTCAGGGCCGGGGAACGAGGGATGAACGGGGCCCTTGTCTGGAGAGCCAGGGGTTTTCCACATCTGTTCACTGCATTGTAGCTCGCCCCCATGCACTCTCCCTCTCTCTTCTCTCTTCTTGTTTTTCTCTTTCTCTTCTCTTGCTCTCTCCCCTTTCTCCCAGTTGTCTCTTGTCCCTTCTTTCCTCTCATTCTCTCTCTCCCTCTCTGTCTCTTTCCCCTCACCCTCTCTCCCTACTCTCTCCTACTTTTCTCTTTTTTTTCTCTTCCCGTCTTATCCAGGTCTCTTAATTCTCTCTATCCCCCTCTGTCTCTCCTCACTTTCTATTCTCTCTTCTCCTCTATAGTTCTCCTTTCCGCTGTTTTCTCTTCTTCCCCTTTCACCCATTCCTCTTTCTCTCTCTTTCTTGCTCTCTTTCCCTCCTCTTCCTCCTCCTCTCTTCTTCCACTCTGTTTCCCCCTCTGCTCTGTCTCTTTTCCTCTTCACTCCTCTCCTTCTCTCTCTTTCTCCTCTCACTCTCTCTTCCTCCCCCTCCCACTGCCCTTTCTCTTCCCTTCCTCTCTCTCCCTCCTCTCACTCTTTTCTTCCCTCCCCTCTCTGCCCCCTCTCTTCTCCCTCTCTTCTCCCCCTCTTCTCCCCCTTCACTCCTCTCCTTCTCTGTCTGTTTCTCACTTTCTCTCATCTCACTTTCTCTTCCTCTTCCCTCTGTTTGCCCCATCTCTTCTCCCTCTTACCCCTTTCCTTCTTTCTGTTTCCTCCCTCCTCTCTCTCCCTCTCCTTTCCTCCCCTTCTCTCTCCCTCTCTCTCTTCTCCTTTCGTTTCTAAAACAGCGGCCTGTCTGGTAGATGAGAGTGGGAACGATCTAGCCCCCCTCATCCTTTCGCTTCTCTCCCTCCTCTCCTGTCTCTCTCTCTTATCCCCTCTCCTCTCTCTGTCTGGTAGATGAGAGTGGAACCTCTAGCGCTGATTGCAGTTAAGCGTTAATCATGGGCGCTAACGTTCTGGAGAGAGAGCACGAGAGGAGAAAGAGCAGGGAGAGTAGAGAGGAGCAAGAACAGAGGGAGTTGAGAGAGCAGGGAGAGGAGAGAGAGCAGGGAGAGGAGAGGAGAGGGAGGAGAGAGAGTAGTAGTAGAGAGAGAATAGAGAGGGAGAGAGAGTGGAGAGAGGAGCGAGAATGGAGAGAGCACAGAGAAGAGAGAGAGCAGAGAGAATAGAGCAGACAGAGTAGAGAGGGCAGAGAGATGAGAGAGAGCATAGAGAGGAGAGAGAGAGCAGAAAGAGGAGACAGAGAGCAAAGATAGGAAAGAGAGCAGAGAGAGCTTAGAGAGAGCTTAGAGAGCAGACAGGGCAGAGAGAGGAGACAGAGAGGAGAGAGAGAGCTTAGAGAGAGGAGAGAGCATAGAGAGGAGAGAGCTTAGAGAGGAGAGAGCATAGCGAGAGGAGAGAGAGAAGAGAGCAGTAGAGAGAGGAGAGAGCAGAGAAAGAGCAGAGGTGCGGAGAGAGCATAGAGGGAGAGAGCATAGAGAGGAAGAGCAGAAGGAGCATACAGAGAGAGAGAGAGAGCATAGAGAGAGGAGAGAGCAGAGAAAGGAGAAGAAGAGAGAGGGAGAGAAGAGAGAGACAAGAGAGGAGAAGAGAGAGTGAGTAGAGAGAGGAGAAGAGCAGAGCGAGAGAGAGATAGAGAGAGAGACGCATAGAGAGGAAAGGAAGAGAAGAGCATAGAGAGAGCAGAGAAGAGAAAGAGAGAGAGCATAGAGAGGAGAGAGCATAGAGAGGAGAGAGCAGAGAGAGGAGAGAGCAGAGAGAGGAGAGAGCATAGAAAGGAGAGAGCATAGAGAGGAGAGAGCATAGAGAGGACAGAGCAGAGAGAGGAGAGAGCATAGAGAGGAGAGAGCAGAGAGAGGAGAGAGCATAGAGCATAGAGAGGAGAGAGCATAGAGAGAGAGAGGTGAGAGCATAGAGAGGAGAGAGCAAAGAGAGGAGGAGAGCATAGAGAGAGGAGAGAGCATAGAGAGGACAGAGGAGAGAGCATAGAGAGGACAGAGCAGAGAGAGGAGAGAGCAGAGAGAGGAGAGAGCATAGAGAGGACAGAGCAGAGAGAGGAGAGAGAGCATAGAGAGGACAGAGCAGAGAGAGGAGAGAGCATAGAGAGGAGAGAGCATAGAGAGGACAGAGCAGAGAGAGGAGAGAGCAGAGAGAGCATAGAGAGGAGAGAGCATAGAGCAGAGAGAGGAGAGAGCATAGAGAGGAGAGAGCATAGAGAGGAGAGAGCATAGAGCAGAGAGAGGATAGAGCAGAGAGAGCATAGAGAGGAGAGAGCATAGAGGAGAGCAGCATAGAGAGGACAGAGCAGAGAGAGGGAGAGCATAGAGAGGAGAGAGCAGAGAGAGGAGAGAGGAGAGAGCAAGAGGAGAGAGAGGACAGAGCAGAGAGAGGAGAGAGCATAGAGAGGACAGAGCAGAGAGAGGAGAGAGCATAGAGAGGAGAGAGCATAGAGAGGAGAGAGCAGAGAGAGGAGAGAGCAGAGAGAGAGAGAGATGAGAGAGAGAGCATAGAGAGGAGAGAGCAGAGAGAGGAGAGAGCAGAGAGAGGAGAGAGAGGAGAGAGCAGAGAGCAGAGAGAGGAGAGAGCAGAGAGAGGAGAGAGCAGAGAGAGGAGAGAGAGGAGAGAGCAGAGAGAGGAGAGAGCAGAGAGAGGAGAGAGCAGAGAGAGGAGAGAGCAGAGAGAGGAGAGAGGAGAGAGAGGAGAGAGCAGAGAGAGGAGAGAGCAGAGAGAGGAGAGAGCAGAGAGAGGAGAGAGCAGAGAGAGGAGAGAGAGGAGAGAGGAGAGAGCAGAGAGAGGCGGCCGTCTGCTCTGCATCTGTGTCTGTTTGTGTATAATGTCCATAATGTGAGTGTGTGTAAAACGTCACTCAAACAAAACTCATAAAACCATGTGTGTCTGTCTGCTCCTCAGCTCAATCTCTGCTTTGTTTCATGTGCACTTGTTTTTCAGCAGATTTTGTCTTCATTTTTGACAGCTCTCTGTTGACATGGCTACATCATGGAGACAAGCGGATAACAGCACAGCAGGCCACTAGATCTGTGGAGAGGCGACCCCTATCACTGTAATAATGTCTGTTTTCACACCAGTAATTTAAAGCAGACCTTTTGTGATTGTGTCTGCTCTTTATATAATCTATGACACCGTGGATCAAAATTACATCATTACAACAAAAAAACGTGTAGCTGTCGGCGCCCCCTATGGATAGCTGCACGTTACACTAGCAAGCAGCGGATTTTTTTTTAAAAATTTGTACCGAAATGGCTACGCAACACTGCCAAATCTTACACGTATCACCGTCTAAGAAAATAAAATTGGAAAACGAAGTGGGCGTGGACCAGTGGCAGTGAAAACGGGGGTTGATCGGCAAAATGGCGTCTTGAAAATAAACGATTCAAGATTGCTCAAACATGCACGAATCGCTCCAAATACAAATTCGAGAGGGTAAATGAGAACGAAACTAAAGCTCGGAAAAGTCGATTTTGCTTGAATAAATACAAGATAGAAAC